>NW_022196903.1:39851079-39867286 GCF_008632895.1 Mastomys coucha
AATCACCTGGGAGTGTGGCTTTCTCTGTGAGTTGTGGGACTTACTGCAGAGCTTGTGCCCAAGGTCTGTGGTCTGCTCAGAACACTAACCCAGACAGACTGGAAGGAACTGGAGTCACTAGGCTGGCGTAGTTCCTATGTGCCTGTTCCCTTTGGACCCAGTTACTCCCACTGTTGGGACAGATGTTGGTTCCTGCTCACCTCTGATCCTGGGTGTGCCAAAGTGCCTGGGAGTTGAGATTCCTCTGGGTGTTGTGGGACTGGCTGCGGAGCTTGCACCCAAGGTCTGCTCTCAATAGCTGGTCTTTTAACCCCTCAGTCGGGAGTCCTGAAGGTCTTTGGGTTCCATTCAATTCACCAAGATGTTATTCCCAAGTCACAGGAATCCCTAAGACCAACAAGGAACCATGTCTCAGTTTTAGAGATTTGCAGAGGTCCACTCACAGCTTCTCTGCAAGTTTGCTGTGAGTCAATGGTTCTCTACGTCCTCCTCTGAGCTCTGCTGTTGGGTGCTGTGAGTGGACAGTGTGGCTTTTAGTGTTGCTACACACTTAAAAATATTTCACTAGTTAGTTCATATTGTTGTTTGTCCTAAGGGGCTGCAAACCCCTCAGCTCCATTGGTCCTTTCTCTAACTCCTTCACTTGGGACCCTGTACTCAGATCCATAGTTCTCCGTGAGCCTCTACATCTGTATGAACTAACTAGTACCCTCAGAGCTCCCAGGGTCTCAACCACCAACCAAGGACTGCACATGGAGGGGTCTGATTGTTCTGGCAGCATGTGTATAGTAGAGGATTACAATTTGATCATCAATAGGAGGAGAGGAGCTCGGCCCTGTGAAAGTTCTGTGCCCCAGTGTAGGGGAATGCCAGGCCCAATAAGTGGGAGAGGGTGGGGTGGCAGGCATGGGGAGGGGGGAGGCAACAGGGGTTTGTTTTTATTGTTTTTGTTTGTTTCTTTGTTTTTCGGAGGGGAAACTGGGAATGGAGAAATTTACATGTAAATAAAGAAAATATCTAATAAAAAATAAAGAATAAAAATTTTAAAAAATTTTAAAAAATAAAAAATATTTTACAATCGAATTTTGAAATTTAATTTTCAGCATGAAATGTAAGTTTAATATTGTTTTTTACTTATTGAGTGTAAAAGTGTCCTTATAGGCATTCATGTGTTACAGTATGTGTGGAAAGTAGAAGAGAATGCTCTTGAATCAGTCTTCTTGTGTCATCTGGGAGTTGAACTCAGTCTTCAGGCCTCCACATACACACCACCTCCATGTAGGAGATCTTGCTGGCCCTTCCTGTTTTTCTTCTATGTGTTTTTATGAGAGTACTTGTAGCAGTCACTCAGAAAACAATGATTTGATTCTTCCTTGCTGTGTTAACAGTTTCTTCTTTGCCTTGATTAAATAAAATTAAATCTGAGCTGTGATTGCCTGACATGCATTTGTTTTTTACTAAAACACACATGAGATTAATTCTGGATATCATAAGCAACATGAGTTCAGAAAGTTATTGTGTCTTCACTCTTTATTTCTGACTAAAACCAGGTCTGAAAGAGACACCATGCAGATAAATCCTATGTATGATACTTACCTTTTATGTTTCCTTTTATTATTTTTTAACAAGTTAGAAATGAAACATGAGATAAGTAAGTGAACGGAGATGTTTTCAATATTTTAAAAGTAATTTAAAAATTACCAGAATTTGTTCATTTTTGTTAGATATGTAAAATTATTGTAAAGTAGCATCTAGTTAAATAGGTACATTTTAAGTGAACAAAATTAATGTTCCCATGGCTGTATTGAAAAGTTTGCACCTTTGTTGAAATTTCTGAGTTAGATTGTTTCTGTAGTCAAGCTGTAAATTAGTGAATCAGACACTAACAATATGGAATTATAACTTCTGGAGTCCTACAAACTGAAGAACCAGGTATAAAGTTAAACATACTTTACTTGTCCTGTTTTAAGGAGATATTTCTGATGTAGGAGATCTAAAAATATCTGTGGGTATAACAATAAATATTTTAAATGTAATTAAAAAGTATATGACTTAATAAAGTAGTGGTCCAGGGTGCTCCTCCAACATGAATGTAACACTATACAGATAGCAGATTCTATTTTTATAGTTAAAAGCCACAAATTTGAAAAGAGTAAGGAGAGTGTAGGGGAAGGTATAGGATGTTGAAGGGAAAAGGTAAATGGCATAATTATATTTTAATTTCAAAAATAGAAAGTATTTTAAAAATTAAATATGCTTAATGTGTCTTTCCAATTTTTTCGCGGTAGTGTAAAACACAATACCTTCTGTGATAGTACTTATACAGATATATATCCACACTAACTTCTACACTTTTCTCCCAAAATTCTTTTGAAAACTTATTTATAAAGCTTTGATAAAAAAACCTTGTTTCATTAGCAATTAAAGATAATTCTAGAACGCTACCGTTTTTACAGAATCCTCCTTTAACATAATCATAAGAAACTACACTGTTTTACACCAAGGTGCTCACTTCCTGACAGGAAGCTGACTTCTGGTATTACAAAAAAGTGCAGCCTCAAGCTCTGGCTGCAAATCCAGTGCTTTCTCGTGCCCTCTTTCTTCTCTAGGAGGTCTGTCCTATAGTGAAAGCCAGTGTAGGCATTATCAGATACCTCTGGAACCTCTCTGGAGCCATTTGTGTACATCCTTTATGAACTACCTATTCAGTGCAGGGTCTGGTGTCTCCCTGACTACTTGTGTCTACACGATCAGTCCTGAGCTGATTTTATTTTTCTTTTTTTGAAAAAAGAAAATTCTCCAGCCACTACTTCTTAGGACGACTCTTCATCTCCCCTCATTCCTTGAAAGATGACTCCTTTGCATCTGTATTGACAACAAAGTAGTTACTCTACTATTCTTTGTTGTACTTTCATCCATGCAACACAGTTTACTTTATTATTTGCTAACTCTAGAAATTTTATTTTATCAATTGATGTCAGTTTCTTCCATTCCTACATCCTTCAATTCCTTAATTTTCCTCTCCTTATCAGCCCTCCAGTTAGAATAAACTGAGCTAAGCATCCCACCATTTCTAAACACTGGAATAGTGAACAAATTTGAATTGTGCTGCTTCAAGGACATTGTTTCTACACTCTTCTGAGCTCAGCACTATGGTGATGTCTATTTATGTGAGCCCAGCAACATAATGCCACAATACTTGAAATATGTTGGCTTCTTCTTAGTTTAAATTCAGGTCTCCTATGGTATGAGAACCAACAGAAACATTACATACTATGCATGCAATTCTACACAGGCGTGCCTATTCTAAATGTGGTCTACATTTATGCAATTTCTACTTTCTTTTATCAGTCCATTAAAAAGTTTGAGATTTATTCATGGGCTGGAGAGTTGACTATATGGTTAAGGGCACACACCACTCTCCTTGAGACTTACAACTGTTTGTAACCACAGCTGCTGAAGAATCTGACACATTCATGTGCACATACATCACCCTACCATTTCCACACAGACATAATTAAAATAATAAACATAGTTTCAAAACTTTGAGATTTATTCAGGCAAATAATGTCTTTTTCCTATGCTTTTCCTATGAGACTTTAGTGCTAAAAAAAGTTAATAACCTTTATAAAAAGAAAATAAAATCTAGAAAGAAGCTAGCTTTGGAGAAAAGGAAGTTTAGTTCTTTTCATAAATGATCTAAGAAAATTCAAGTTATAAAAGATTTATTTACAAATTTCCTTAATGAAGATTTAAAAAACAATTGAGCAATTAAGGAAACAGTGTATAACTAAAATTTTAATGATGCATTTATATTTCTTGCACTCAGTATGAAATTTAAAACATTATAATATATGTATATGATTAAGATTATTACTAAGCACCATCTATGGAAAAATTTATTTCTGAATGGAATTTTGAGTCTGATAGATTTGTAACACTTATCAATAATTGTTAATAATAATTAATAATGCATTGCTACATGAAGCATGTGAAGCAAAGCAGAAAAGAATGAAGTTTTTAGGACATGTTTTCTTATTGTTGATTCTACTGCTAAGTGCATCACAGTAATCAATAAGAAGGGATGTTACTCTGTACTAAAACACTTATACTTGATTTTAAAATTAAGATTAGTAAATGATCAGGCCATAGTTATTTTTTAAACATCAATTGTCTCACACTTATCACAAATTACCAGATAGAGGGAAACAAACAAACAAAAAAACCCACAATCAATTGTAGCTATTTTTAAACTGATCATTAATTATAAATATTTCATGGAGTACTTCAAATTCAGCTAATGGAATTGGGGTTTTCTCCAGTCTAATACTTAATATATATGTGTTACATGTATTAGATACAGTATTATTTGATACATCGCAAGTACTTTTGCATGTGTTTAACTTGGAATAGTTTCATTTGAATTTGTGATATACTTACATAATTTCCTCTCTTCTCTTTATTCTTAACAACCTCTTCTGTAATTCCATCTTTCTCTCACATTTATGACCTATTTTTCTTTAATTATAATCATACACCCCACACACAGTTCTTAATACATGCATGGACTGTAAGCTTCATATTTCATTTAAAGAAAACTGATTTAAAATAGCTTTTCTAGGTTTCAGAGATTGCTCAGTGTTTAAGATCAGTTTTCAGTATCCATACGAGGTAGCTCACAGCTGTTTCTCCATCTAGTTTTAGGGGATAAGACACCCTTTTCTGACTCCACTGGGCAGGGAACTGCATATGTGTAGTACACATATAGACAAATAGACACACATTTATATAAATACAAATAATTTTCAAAGTTAAAATTTAAATATAACCTTGGTGTGACATTATTACTTTTACACTTTAAGGCTATTTAGTTAGAAATTGAACATTTTCTCAAATGGTTAATTTATTACCAAAATTGACTGTAACTTTCATTGTTTTCAAATCCTATCTCTAATAGTTTTTAAATCTTATTTTAAAACATTCTTAAATGTAACCCACTACTCACCAAGGTAGTGGAAAAGAAAGGATACAGGGGAAGTGGAACTGTAGAAAGGTTCTTTGGAGCAACTCCAGTTTGTTTTGTCTGGAAGTCAGCAGTTCAATTCACAGGTTAACAGCAACAGTTCGATCTACACACAAACACCTCACAGATACACCAGCAGTCCAGTTCTGTAGAGTAGGTTAGCAACAGGCGTGACAGGACCTAGCAGAGACAGCCAGGCCTCAGCCTCTGCTCAGTCAGCAGGAGGTACCAACAGGAACACCAGGAGAAGTTCTCAGCTGTGCCTCTCACAGGAAAGCAAAGATCAATGAAGAAAGGAGACCCACAGGCATTATACAGCTAACTGTACCAGCAAGCCAAGCTGTCTCTGGCACTCCATGGAGTCTTATTTATACCCTCCCAACATCACATGTCCTCCATGTGCCTTGCCTCAGCACAGATCTTGCCTCAGCATGTGCATCCCATCAGCCTGAGTCTGGTTAAGCAGTACCAAACTGCAGGACACCACCAGATTTTTGGTGTGTTTCTAGATCTATGGTGTCTCGACAAATAGTGCTCAACTATGCAATGTAAGGCGAACTAATACATGTGCATCCTTAGTGTATCCTTTCACATGCTTGTTTTCGCAGAACATTCTCTCACCTGTGTCTGCTTCAGCAAAAGTACTTTTACAAGACTGCTTTAGCCTTTCACACCTGTGTCAACTGTAATGAACCATTCCTTCAAGTGTTTGCCTCAGCAAAGCACCATCTATCTGAATTTCCAAAGAACTCTCAAGTTTGCACTTCGATTGAATAAACAAGCTCTCTAAATAGGCTTAAAGGTATTGTCTTTGATCAAATATAAAGATATAGTAACCTATCTTTTATATCAGTTAATCCCTAGAAAGTTATTTTTGTCTGGATGCCACTGTACAATGCAAGAGAAATATCCTAGACTTCAGAACATCTTAGATATTTATATTTATCTATATTTGTGTAAAACTACACACTAAGACACTATGTATATTCTAAAGTTCTATTGTATTTATCAGAACTTCCTTAGTGTGTTTTTCTAAAATAAAAAAAATACAAAAACAAAAATGTGTCATAAATTTATGGAGGAACCTCCTTTAGCCAATAGTCAGAAAAACAGTACAAATTAATCCAGACAATGAGAAACTCAGAATTGTAGAGACACATTGTAATAAAAGGGATGTGTTCTGAAAACCTGGAAGGTGACTGCATACTGACAGGTCAAAGCAGATGGCCCATTTTCATGTGGAGTGGTCAGTTGAGAATGTTGAACCTAGAAATCATGTCATTTATTTCCCAACCAATGTTTCCAAATATTACCTCTTATGTGGTAAATAAGAATAAATATATGCTGATAGGAGCCAAAGCATGTGTGTAGTGAGAGCTACTGCAAATGAAATATTGTCTCTCATTAGTGTTCATTATAGTATGCTTTTCTTGATTAGTTCACTTATTTCTTTATGTAGTCACCACTAAATATTAGCAGTGTTGACATCAGTATGAAGAGAAAGACCATATTTGACATAGTACTTTTAAATTATTCTCAAATTTGTGCATGTACTCAGTGGAAATTATGGAATCATTTAGCATATAAGTAAACATTAGAGGCAGATTTTAATGTTAAAAAATCAAATTTCTATTGTGCATGGAAGACATCCAAGGAGAAAGCATAAATTACGTTTACATGAGGTCCTAATTCGAGAATATTTTGATTTTTATCTTTTTTGTCAGAGTTATTTTGGTATAAAAATCTATGTAATTCATGAAGGGTAAACAACTCAGTCAGTTAGATGCTTGTCATGCAAAAATGAAAACTGCCTTTTGTTCATTAGAGTGGATATAAAAACAGCTGGGTATGGTAGCTTGTGATGGTAGGTGGAGGCAAGGGGATCCCTGAGGACCTGCCAGCCTAGTCTACTTGGAGAGCTTTAGATAAGTAACAGAGCCTGTCCAGAAATCAAGGTTGAAAGTAACTGAAGAACAATGCCCATCACTTCTGGCATCTGCATATCCATGGATACAATGCACCTTTCCACAAATGTGCACACATACACAGGAACATACAAATTCAAATATAATATAAAACTGTGTAATCATTACATAACAAATTAACACATATGTTCACAGTATATTGGGTATATTGTATAATCAAAAATTTACTATGAAAACATTTTTAATCTGACTTTAATGAAAAACTAAAGGCTATAATGGTTAAATAATTTGGGAAAGTTCAAAACTTAGATGTTATGATTGTACTTCCTAATTAGTTCTTATTTGAAATTTCTGCATTATTCTATACTCACTGGTTCTGGTAAAAAAAATAGAGGAAACTTTGATGTTTTCAGGTAATATACACATATCTCTGAGTACATACTATGTATCTCTTTTTGGGTCTGGGTTATCTCACTCAGGATGATCTTTTCTAGTTCCACCCATTTGGCTGCAAAATTAGTGAAGTTCTCATTTTCAACAGCTGAGTAGTATTCTACTGTGTAAATGTACCACATTTTCTGTATTAGTTCTTGCATTGAGGGACATATAGGTTGTTTTCAGCCAAAAAAATTTAGAATACCCACAATACAACTCATAGAACATATGAAACTTAACAAGAAGGAATGATAAAGTGTGGATGCTTCAATCCCACTTAGAAGAGGGAACAAAATAATCATGGGAGGTAGAGACAGGGAGGGATATGGGTGGGAGAGGGGAGTTGGAGGAAAAAAGGGGGACAGGATCAAGTATAGGATGATATAGGAAAGAAGTCCAGGGGGGCAGGATTAAGAATAGAAATATATAGCAGTGTGGGGGTGGGGAAGGTGGGAGCACCATGAGAAATTCTCAGACACCAGGGATGAAGGAGGCTCCCAGGAACCCAATGGGGATGACATTAGCCAAAATGGCCAACAGCAGGGAGATGGAACCTGAAGAGACCACCTCCAGCTGATAGACATGGTCCCCTGTTGTGGGATGGGTCACCCACCCATCTTGAAATTTTTTTTCTTTTGTGCTATCTTGCTCTTTGTTCTTTTTTTATTAGATATTTTCTTTATTTACATGTAAATTTCTCCATTCACAGTTTCCCCTCCAAAAAACAAAGAAACAAACAAAAACGACAAGAACAAACCCCTGTTGCCTCCCCCCTCCCTGTGCCTGCCACCCCACCCTCTCCCACTTATTGGCCCTGGCATTCCCCTACACTGTGGCAAAGAACCTTCACAGGCCTGAGGTCCTCTCCTTCTATTGATGATCGAATTTGAAATCCTCTACTATACACGTGCTGCCAAAACAATCAGACCCACCATGTGCAGTCCTTGGTTGGTGGTTGAGACCCTGGGAGCTCTGAAGGTACTAGTTAGTTCATATTATATACCACTCCTGGGCATATACCCAAAAGATACTCCAACATGTAATAAGGCCACATGCTCCACCATGTTTATAGCAGCCTTATTTATAATAGCCAGAAACTGGAAACAACCCAGATGTCCCTCAACAGAGGAGTGGATACAGAAATTGTGGTACATCTACACAATGGAGTAATACTCAGCTGTTAATAAATTTATGAAATTCTTAAGGAAATGGATGGATCTGGAGAATATCATCCTGAGTGAAGTAACCCAATCACAAATGATCAAACACAGTATGCACTCTCTGGTAAGTGGTTATTAGCCCAGAAGTTTGGAATACAGGAAGAACAACCCACAAACCACAAGAAACTCAAGAAGAAGGAAGAACAAAAGGTGGACATTTCATTCCTTCTTAAAAAGGGGAACCAAATACCTATGGAAGGAGTTGCAGAGACTAACTATGGAGCAAAGACTGAAGGAAGGACAAGCCAGCCTAAATATAGCTATCTCCTGAGAGGCTCTGACAGTACCTGACTAATACAGATGTAGAGGCTCACAGCCATCCATTGAACTGAGTACATGGTCCCCAATGAAGGAGTTAGAGAAAAGACCTATGGAGCTGAGGGGTTTGCAGCCCCATCTCGAAAATTTTAATCAGAACAGAATTGTTCTTGTTTAAAGGATATTCAGGAAGGAAAAAAATGGAACAGAGAAAGAAGGAAAAGCCATCCAGAGACCACCCCACCTTGGGATCTATCTCATTCACAGACACCAAACCCAGACACTACTGCTGGTACCAAGATATGGTTCCAGACAGGAACTTGGAATGACTGTCCTCTGAGAGGTTCTGCCAGCACCTAAGACAGATAGATACAGATACTAACAGCCAACCATTGGAATGAGCCCAGGGACCTCGATGGAAGAATTAAGGGAAGGACTGAAGGAACTGAAGAGGGTTGCAACCCCATAGAATGAACATCAGTATTAACTAACCTGATCCCTCAGATCTGCCAGGGACTAAACCATCAACCAAAGAATATACATGGGTCTGTCCATGGCTGCTGCTACATATGTAGCAGAGGACTGCCTTATCTGGCATCAGTGGAAGGGGAGGCACTTTGGTCCTGTGGAGGCTTATTGCCCCAGAGTAAAGGATGCTAGAGAGGTGAAGTGGGAGTGGGTGGGTGGTTGGGTGGGGGAGCATGTTCTTAGAGCAAAGGGGAGGGGGACGGGGTAAGGTTGTGGAGGGGAGAGCAGGAAGGGGGAGAAAATTTGAAATGAAAATAAATAAAATAATTAATAAAAACAAAATAAAAAATAGAGGAAAACTAGAGGTTTGTGTGGTCATCCCACTAAGGTTCCCTCATTTTATTCACTCAGGGGACCTTGACTCCTAACAGTGTTGTTTCCCTATGTGGTGTAAGACATATTCCACTGGTGAGCCTGTTGTGTTGATTGCCTTCAGCTTTGAGGACTGTTTACCTGTAACTTTTTGTATATCTTTATTCCACATTCACCCAAATTGACCTTAATATCCCACAGCAGTTTTCACTCTCATCTTTTAAAATACTTAACAGATTTTATTATGACTTCCTGTGATAGTTTCTATTATTAACGTGACCGGATCTAGAATCACTGGGAGGATTATTACTGTGTATTCCTGTAAGAGATTATCTAGATTGTGTTAAGTGTGGTATGGAGGCATAACCTACATGTAAGTACCCCTATTCCAGGTGCTGAGTCTAGGAGTGTTACAAAGAAAACTAGAGTTGTATATACCTATTCTCATCTTACTCTGATTCCTGACTGTGGATGTAATGCGACCAATTTCCTAACTCTTCCTACTATGCCTCTTTTCCTTTCCACAGTGGAATACACACTAAAACTGTTAGCCAAAATAATTATTTCCTTCCTTTACGCTGTTTGTGTCATATATTACACTACAGCCAGAAGAAATGTACCATGTACCGACTCCAATTCCCTTTCCTATATTCTCTCCTATGCTAATTTGTCTGCAGAATTTTGTTCAAATTTATGCTGTCATTTAGATATGTTAAAAAATAAATCCTAGGCTTATCTCTTTATGCTGTGGCAGTAGTTCTCATTTAACAAAAGTAAATAGGTTTTAGGTCATTGCAGAGTTACTTTGCAAAGTAAAGACGTTTCTAAATAATTGTACTAACAACTAATGTAGCACTCATCCTGATCCATCTTGGCCATGATATTTCTGTGTGATCCATAATACACTAGTGCAAATCTTGTGCCCCCATTTGATCTTTGAACTGTACAGGAACATGTGCAGTACTTTCATAGGAGGGAATCTTGAGGGAATTCCTTGGACCAATACTTTTGTAATAATGACAATGTCATCTAGACTAATGTAAAATTTATGCTTGAATTAAAAAATGCTTTTTCTTTTACATTTCTTTGCTATAGTGTAAAACATACCTTAAAGAAATATATCCATGTCAAGACCTTATTACTATGGAGACCCTGTGGTTATAATCATCACAGGGGCACATATATTAGTAAAGTGTTTGATCAATTTTTAATTTGTGATTTACAATGTGACCTATTTCCCCTTGAAATTATACAGCCCAGTAAAAATATACAAGCAAATATGATAGTACCAAATAGTCACGGATACTGAAAACTTTTGGTTTACAATATTAATAGTTAAGTAGGAAATACATTTTCTGTGTTGAACATAATAGAGAGCCATGGTTTCATAATTTTGAGATTTTTGGCCTGTAATAAATTTCTTCAACACAAATTTCATTACTCTAATTTCCTCTGATGTAGATTTGGTATACATAAAATTATTTCAAGTTTTCAACAAATACTGTATTTGATACACATCGTAACATATAAGGCCAAATATGACTATTCAGGACTCACCTTCTAGCCTGTGCAATTCTTTTAAGTGGTGCTAAGTACTTATACATTAGAACTGCACTCCTGGGAACATGTGTGGAATTTTGAAGGTATCAGCAAAGTGAATCTGATAAATGGTTACATTACACATCATTTATCTTGATTAGCTACAAGCCTATGATTATTTAACTGCTTAAGCTTTTAAGGCAAACTTTTCATATTTGAAAGAACACTTCTTGTATTGCTTCAGAAGATGGCTACTTCGGCAGAAATGTACAATTGATGTGAGTGATCTGTGGCTTCACTTATAGTCCTTGCAAGTTTTTGATCCCTTGCCATTTATAGCTTATAACATGGTTTGGTTTCTAGAAAAGATGATTAGCTGTTGTCTGAGACTCTGTATTTAGCCAAGATTTTTCTCACTTTTCTAATTCTAGAGTCTTCTGATTTTCGGTAAAGTGTAAGCTGTCACTGTATGAAAAGAGAGGATTGTGCCTTATTTGCTTGTCCTGCAAATCAAACACTGGCACTTGGTCCTCACTAGCTGCAGCTCACCAAATGATAAGCCTTCACTTCCATCTACCATATACTACCTTGCCCAGCCCCATCTTCTGCTGCATCAGGTAACAGCTTATCAATTTCTTCATCAGAGTTATAGCCTGTGTGTTTCTCAAAGCTTCCTTGTATGAAGTGCTTTATTTTAAGTCATGCTGACTTAAATAATGCTGACAAAGGTAAATTCTGTTTCCTTGTGTTCGGGGAGATTTTTACAGCAGCTGCCAAAAGATCATCAGATCATCAGTGGTATTATCCATCAATGTGTTCATGCTAACCCATTCTCATTGACCAAGTTTGGAGCAATTCATCATCCTTAGACATTACAGGGAAGCTTTTCATAAGCAGACTGTGCCTGAAACCTGTTTCCGGCATCGATTGCCAACACCTTATACATGAGAGGATTTTTTTCTGGAACAATGAGACAAGATATAATCATTCCCTAATTATTTATTGAATGTGTTTTTGTCAAATAACATTAGGTAATAAACCTCAGAGAATGTACATGGGGAATGTTGGTTGCTATGGCATTCTTCTAATAGGAACATCACATGTAGTAATTTCTTCTAATAGGAATACCATATATACTAATTTCATAAGACTTTTCTCCAATTCCAATGAGAAGTGAAGAAATTCCACCACAAACACAATATTCCTCTGAAAATTTACAAATTTTCAATCACATTTAGAAACATTGTCTTATTCAGTCAGTCCAACAATGTTGTGATAAAAGAAAGATTGGTGTCTATGTTTCCCTTGCAAAATCAACCCACTCAAACACTGCTGATGCATAGTTTACCTGATAATAACAAATAAGGGATCAAAGGCTTTTAAGACTCAGGAAAAGAATTTAGGTCACCATAAATCTTATATATGGATCTAATCCTAGATCAAAAACAAGTAGAGAGTGGCTAATTGGATAGACAGGAAAATATGATGAAACCTATCTGCTTAGCCCATTTTTTTTCAGATTCATGTAGGAAATTATTCATATAATGTATAAAACAACAATAACAACAAAAAAACCCTACAAAATGCTCATTTGATCGAGAGAAAGGAATTTGTGCAGGTGGACATCCATTAATTCTCAGTCTACATAAAAGAGAAACCACAAGACCAAAAAATCCCTGCAGGAAACTGCCAGTAGATTCATAAGAACCCTATGGTGAAGAGTGTTTGGGAAACTTTAGCCTAACTAAGATATTAGCTCATTCAATATTAATATCATGTTTCCTCTGGTAATAATCATTAATAAGCTGCTTTTCAATAGTACTTGACTTCATTTTGCTTAAACAGAGAAATGCCTGCTGTTACTGCAAACCTATTGAAAACAATGACATCATAACTCCAGAAGGTCCTCAGGAATAGACTTAATATAGGAAATCCCAGTGACTTGTGATGATTTTTAGTTACACTTTGATTTTGTACTATATTACAAATTGGGTCATGCACATTGTTACTATGGAATTAGAATGGAATGAAATGGATGTGAAATCAATATGCTGATGGAAAGAAGGAAAAAAATGAGTTCAGAGCTGACTCTTCTTATTGATTTTAAAAGATATAGGACAAGTTCCTAATTTGTTGCTGGGCTTCACTTTACAATTGCCTGATGATGAAAGAACTAACCTGAAGGATGCTGCTCCATGCTTGATTCGATGTACACAAACCAAGGAGCAAAGCCAGTAACATGAAAAGAATGTATAACTAATATCTCTCCTTTCTATGAATATCTAGCATGCACTTTGAATGTAAAGAAAAAGTTAAAGTGTAAAGCTCAATTCAGAGTGCCTTGAAGCTATTTATTTTCATTTACTTATATATTATTTCTTTACCATTTTGAATAATATATTTTGAGGTTATAATTAGATCATTTCCCCTTTCCCTTTAATAACTCCAAACCCTTCCATGTAACTTCTTTCAAATCCATGTTCTCTATTTTCTTTCATTGTTGTTACATTTATGTGTATTTAAATAATACAACCTGTTCAGTGTATGTGATCTTACACATTTGTGTATGTTTTTAGGACTCAACATTTAGATTGTTAAATAGAAGTATTAAAGATCATTAACTTACAATGGATGTTTTTTGACAAGGGGCAACTTAATTTAGTATATCTAAACAAGTGTAAGTAAATAGTTAAAAGTATTTATGTTCATCTCTCTGACTTTTCTTTCTAAAAAGATACTTTGTACATCACAATTCTAATAAAATTGCTTCAGGTATTTGTATCAAAACTCCAGAACAAAATTGCAGCATAATATTTATTTTTAAAATGTTGTAACAGGCAATAATATCTCTAGTGAATAGTGCTGAATATAAAGAGATTGAGAAGAAAATTAACACAAAGTTTAATAAACTACGCAAGGAAAGTCATTAAAGCTTTGGTTCAGTTCTGGATTCAAATGGACATAACTGAACTTTTCCTTCTCATTAATAACATATTGAAACAAATATGGCAAAACAGTATTTTCTGGGTATAATAGGACAGTTGTACATATAAGCAGGCAGGAGCTATTACTCTCTAAACAAGGTCAACCTAGTATCAGTTCACAGGAATCTCAGTATAGAGTGACGAAGTCAGGAAGATCTATAGTTGAGTAACTATTGGCAACTGATGGATGCTGAGAGAGAAAGAGTATACTTTCTTCAGAGTTTCTGCCACTAGGAGCCTACCCATGCTACACTAGCAGGTGTGTCAATAAACATAATAGATGTATTTGTGAAAAACTTTTCTATTGATACTGACAAAAATGTTTATAGTAGCATTTAGGAGATATCTGTATTACTGGTGAACTGATAGTGGTTCTACCTGTGAACTCTGAGATGATATCATTTTCATAGTATCATCTAAAGCTAAGCCATGGCTGCTGCAGCTGAAACTCACATCAGACTCTCCAGTGCTGACAGCCAGGGGATTACTACACAGCAGAAACCAAGTAGAAACAAAGGAGAGGAGAATTGCAAGAGGGAAGACTTCACAGGGGATCTTTTTTCTTTGTTTTCTCTACATAGAAAATATAAATATGCAAACAATTAAAATATTGAAAAAAATCACATATTTTAAAATAGGCTACAGTGGATACTTTTGAAAAGACCATTTAAAAATGTAGTTTAAGGAGGGTACTAAATGAAATGACAGATAAAGGAAAGTCTCCAAACAAGAAAACAGTGGATGATGCTTAGTCCCAGTGAAGCATGAGAGGATTTGCAAAACTTTGTGCCTGTAGAAGGGTATGGGATTATCAGGTAGCCAACTATGAGACCTGCAAGGAGGGTTAATATAGAAGAAATAGACAAGGCTGTAGATGAAATGTGTCCTGCACACACAGACTATAAACGAAACTGAAAACTTATCACACCCAACATTTGATGAGAATGAAATCTGAGACGTATATGGACAAAGCAGGGCGTGCACAAAGGAGAACAGGAGTCAGCGCCAACATTAAAAGCTGCCCCACGGAGCATAATCTTCTCAGTTAAAATAGTACACTTGCCCAAACAAGAAGATAAGGGTTGTAAGGAAAAATAAGAGGAACTCGCAATGGAGCAAATTTGAGCCCATAATGCTGAATGCTTAGAAAACACGAAAGGACTTCTGATAAGAAAACAGGATTCAAGGCTTGTCATTGACTTTGATCAAGTGGTAATTATATTGACAATCAACAGAAGGATAGAATACAGATGAGGCACATATATCTTACTTTTTCTTGTAGCACCCCTTTCTTGAACAGAAACAACATTTATAGTATTAATGCACAAAATTCTCTTATCAGAAATAGCCTTTGTTCTTTCAGAACTTATAGGTGTAAAACTAAAGAAAAATGCATTTCAGAGATTAGATTTGGGGCTGTTAATTTAAATATATATACACAATTATTACATTGTAGAAAATAGCACAAATACAAAATAAAGGAGAAATAGATTTCACAGTTTTTTTTCACAGTTTTCATGAAAGATGTATTTTATTAAAATGGTAGAGTCATGCTTACAAAATCTATAGTTTTCCATTTCACGGACAAATAACTTATTGTACATGCTTTTGTGCTGTGTTTGATGACTATAAACTTGCCCCTTTCAACCTTTTTCCCCTTAGGAAACAGTGTTTGTTTGTAGGAAGTAAAACTGAATAATGATGATCTGTTTTATTTTTAATGGTCCTCTTCATGTACCTAAATTTCCCTTTAAGAAGACTAGGAAAATTTAAAAAAAAAAAAAAAAAGTGCCAGGAGTTGGTGGCACATGCCTTTAATCCCAGCACCTGGGAGGCAGAGACAGGCAGTTTTCTGAGTTTGAGACCAGCCTGGTCTACAGAGTAAGTTCCAGGACAGCCATGGCTACACAGAGAAACCCTCTCTCAAAAAAACCAAACCAAACCAAACCAAACCAAACCAAACCAAACCAAACCAAACCAAAC
>NW_022196903.1:39867339-39878397 GCF_008632895.1 Mastomys coucha
AAAAAAAAAAAAAACAAAACAAAAAAAAACAAAAACAAAAAAACAAAAACCTTTAATGTAATTCTTTCTATTTCTTCCAAAAGATTCTAAATAGAATTTTTAAAATGTAGATTATTGATTATTATATTAAAATAATAGTTTTTGTAAAAATAGTAGATTATTCAGGAAGGAGGAAATATTCTCATATTGTTTTCTGCAGTAATGCCTGTTAAATGCTAAGGAAAATATCCATTGTCTGTTTAGGTTCAATAGTTATTGTAAGTCAGGAGGGGAATATTTATTTCAGGAAGGAATATTTCCATGAGGAACAGAGTTAGTAGTTCTCACTTATAATTCTGTATGAATAAGAAACTGGTATTAAGCTAGAGAAACAAATGTGTGGGATAAACTCGATCAACATTCCAAGTCCTTGGCTCTGTGAGAGTTTACACAGATATCCCATGAAATCTGGCAATCCTACTAGGAGTCTGACTAGGAGTTTCCATCTATGAATTCAGTGTATCTCTCCTAAAACATATTTTTTCCCCAAGAGACATACTGTTGTCAGCACAAACTCTGCACATATTATATCAGGTATATACTTTCAGGAACACAGTGTTTATGCAACTAATATATTTAATTGGTTATTTTATTTATTTACATTTCAAATATTATCCTCCTTCCCAATTTACCCTCCCTAAACCCCCTAGGCCTTCCCCATGCCTCTTTGAGGGTGTTCCCCCCCACCTACCCACACACACCTGCCTCAGTACACTAGCACTCCCCTATGCTGGGTCATCGAGCCTCCACAGAATTAAGGGGCTCCCCTCCCATTGATGCCAGATAAAGCAATCCTCTGCTACATGTCCAGCTGGAGTCAGGAGTGCCCCCATGTGTACTCCTTGATTGATGGTTTAGTCCCTGGGAGCTTTAGGATTGTCTGGTTGGTTGATATTGTTCTTTCTAGGGGATTACAAACCCCTTCAGCTCATTCAGTCCTTGCCCTAACTTCTCCATTGGGGTCCCTGTGCTCAGTCTGATGGTTGGCTGCATGTATCCACTTCTGTATTGGTTAGGCTCTGGCAGAGTCTCTCAGAGGACAGTTATACCAGGCTGCTATCAGCAAGTGCTTCTTGACATCAACCTGGGTTTGGTGTATGCAGATGGAATGGATCCTTAAGTGGAGGAGTCTCTGCTCTACTCTTTGTCCCTGCACTTCCTTCTGACAGGAGGAATTCTTGATTAATCTTTTGTGGAAGGTAGGTGGCCCCATTCCTTAACCCACGATTGTGTTCATGCATTGGATATGGTCTCTATAGGTTTTCTGTCCTCCTTGTTGGGTCCTGGAAACATCTTGGGCCCCTAGTATATGGAACTATCTAGTGGCTACCTCCAGTTCACCCTCCCCCACAGCTATACATCTCCTTTCAAATTCCTAACCTTCTGTACTTCTCTCCCCTCTTCTCCCCTATCTGAACTGTACCCCTTTTGCCTCCTCCTCCTCCTCCTCTCTTCCTCTCAGATTCCTCTCTCCTCTACTTCCTGAGATTGTTTTCATCTCCCTTCTGAGTAGGACTAAGGCTTCTCTGCTTTGGTCTTCTTTCTTCTTGGGATTGATACAGTCTGTGAGTTGCATCAAGGGTATTCTGAAGCTTTTTTTTTTTTTTTTTTTTTTTTTTTTTTTTTTTTTTTTTTGGTTAATATCCACTAATCAGTGAGTACATACCACGTGTGCTCTTTTGTGATGGGGTTACCTCACTCAGGATGATATTTTCATGATCCATCCATTTGCCTATGAATTTCATGAAGTCATTGTTTTTAGTAACTGATCAGTAAATTGTTGGCCTGGGTCTCTCTGTGGCCAGTGCCTCTCTCTCTGCTGCTGATGCCTGGGACTGTGCAACACATTAGTTAAAAGGAGGCAATGCTTAATCATAAGATTTTTTTTATAGGAAATGGAAAATAAGCCAGTCATGACCATGGAGAAAGAGAGAAAGGAGGAGAGGAGAAGAGAGGAAGAAAAAGGGCAAGAAAAGAGAGGAAGAAAGCAAGAGAGCAAGAAAGCAGGAGAGGAAGCAAAAGCAAGAGAAGAGAGCAAGAGAGGAAGAAGGCAAGAGAAGACAAAGAGCAAGAGAGAGAGGAGGGGCAAACCACACCTTATATTTTGAGGTGGGGCTATCTGTCTGTGGGATAGAGCATTCCTGGCTGTGGCCAGTTGACTGGGGGTATGGTCTGATGACTGGGGGTGTGGTCCAGCTAGAATACTGAGAGCATGGGGCATTGTCTATGGGACAGAGCACACATCTCCTGTGGGGGGGTTGTAAGAGGTTGTGACTGAAACAGGAGCCACCTACTCAGGATATATGGCTGAACTCCTTCCATCCCTAGCAGGCAGAAATTGCCCACTGGGGCTCTGAGATTCTAGACCTATTACTCGACTGGGGCCAAGTTGCCTGAACAGACCACTGCCCCATAGTATACTACTGTGTAAATGTACCACATTTTCTGTATTCATTCCTCTGTTGAGGGACATCTGTGTTGTTTCCAACTTCTGGCTATTATAAATAAGGCTGCTATGAAAATAGTAGAGCATATGACTGTGTTATATTTTGGAGCATCTTCTGGGTATATGCCCAGGAGTGGTATAGCTGGATCCTCAGGTAGAGGACTATTTTCAGTTTTCTGAGGAATAGCAATAGACTGATTTCCAGAGTGGTTGTACTAGCTTGCAATCCCACTAGCAATGGAGGAGTGTTTCTCATTCTCAATATCCTTACCAGTATCTGCTGGCACCTGAGTGTTAGACACTGGCCATTCTGACTGGTATGAGGTAGAATCTCATGGTCATTTTGATTTACATTTACCAGATGACTAAGGATGTTGAACATTTCTTTAAGTGCTTCTCAGCCATTTGAGATTCCCCAGTTGAGAATTCTCTGTTTAGCTCTGTATCCCATTTTTAATAGTGTTATTTGCTTCTCTGTAGTCTAACTGCTTGAGTTCTTTGTACATTTTTGATATTAGCCCTCTATCAGATGTAGGGTTGATAAAGATCTTTTCCCAATTTGTGGGTTTCTGTTTTATCCTATTGACAGTGTCCTTTGCCTTACAGAAACTTTTCAATTTTTTGAGGTCCCATTTGTCATTTGTTGATCTTCGAGCTTGAGCCATTGATGTTCTGTTCAAGAAAATTTCTCCTGTGCCCATGTGTTCAAGGTTCTTTCCTACTTTCTCTTCTATTAGATTCATCATATCTGGTTTTATGTGGAGGACCTTGGTCCACTTAGACTTGATCTTTGTACAAGGTAAGAATGTATCAATTTGCATTCTTCTACATGCCAATCACCAGTTGAATCAGCACCATTTGTTAAAAATGCTGTATTTTTCCCACTGGAAAATTTAGCTTCTTTGTCAAAGATCAAGTGAATATAGGTATGTGGGTTCATTTCTGGGTCTTTAATTCTACTCCATTATCTACCTGCCTGTCTCTGTATCAATACCATGTGGTTTGATTTTTGTCTGTTTAGTTTTTTTTTTTCATTTTAACCTCCATGTTTATTTTTAAATTTTATAGCAATAGAAATAAATTGGAGATTCATGCATAGCAATGAAAATCTGTTTTTTTTTTCATTTTTTATTGAATATTTTATGTTTTTACATTTCAAATGTTACACCCTTTCCAGGTTCCCTCCCCCATCCCAGATACTTGGTATCCCATCTGTCCTCCCCCTGCTTCTATGAGGCTGTTCCTCCACCTACCCACCCACTGCTACCTACTGGTCCTGGTATTCCCCTACCCTGGGGCATGGAACGCCCTCAGGCCCTAGGGCCTCTCCTCCCATTGATGTCCAACAAGGCCATCTTCTGCCACATATGCAGCTGGAGCCATGGATTCCTCCATGTGTATTCTTTGGTTGGTGGACCAGTCCCCAAGAGCTCTGGGGGGAATGGCTGGGTGAGACTTTTGCTCCCTCCATGGGGCTACAAACCCCTTTAGCTCTGTCAGTCTTATCTCTAACTCCTCCATTGGGGACCCTATGCTCAGTTCAATGGTGGGCTGCAAGCATCTGCCTCTGTATTTGTTAGGAACTGGCAGAGCCTCTCATAAGACAACTATATCAGGCTACTATCAGCAAGTACTTCTTGGCCTCCAAAATAATGTCTAGGTTTGGTGACTGTGTATTAGATGGATCCCCAGGTGGGGCAGTCTCTTGATGGCCTTTCCTTCAGTTGTCTTTTGTTGTTTGTGGTGGCACATGCCAGTAGGATTTGCGTTCAAGGCCAGCCTGGGATACCATGCCATTTTTATCACTATTGCTCTATAGTATAGCTTGAGGTCAAGGATGGTGATTCTCCCAGAATTTCTCTTATTGTTGATAATAATTTTTGCTAATTTGGTTTGTTTTTTGTTTGTTTGTTTGCTTGTTTTGTTGTTGTTGTTCCAAATGAATTGGAATTGAGAATTGCTCTATCTCTGTGATGAATTCAGTTGGTATTTTGATGAGGATTGCATTGCATTTGTTGATTGCTTTTGGTAAGATTACCATTTTTACTACGTTAATCCTGCCAATTGATGCACATGGGAGATCTTTCCATCTTTTGAGGTCTTCTTCAATTTCTTTCTTGAGCGACTTGAAATTCTTGTCATACAGATCTTACACTTGCTTGGATAGAGTCTCACAAAAATATTTTATATTGCTTGAGACTGTTGTGAAGATTGTTATTTCCATAATTTCTTTCTCAGCCTGTTTCTCCTTTGAGTAGAGGAAAGCTACTGATGGGTTGGTGTTAATTTTATATCTAGCCATTTTGCTGAAGTTGTTTATTAGCTGTAATAGTTCTCTCATGGATTTTTTTTTGGGTCACTTATATATTCTATCATGCCATCTGCAAATAGTGATATGTTGACTTCCTACTTTCCAATTTGTATTCCTTTTGTTGCCCAATTGCTCTGGCTAGAACATCAAATACTGTATTGAATAGATAGGGGAGCAGTGGGCAACATTGTCTTGTCCCTGATTTTATTGGGATTGCTTCAATTTTCTCTCCATTTAATATGATGTTGGCTACTGCTTTCCTGTATATTGCTTTTACTGTGTTTAGGTATGGACCTTGAATTACTGATCTCACCAATACTTTTAATATGAAGTGGTGCCTTTCTTTGTCCAAGGCTTTTTTACCATCTAATGAGATGATCATGTGGTTTTTTTTGAGAATATTTATATGGTGGATTGTGTTGATGGATTTCTACATATTGAACCATCCCTGCATTCATGAGATGAAGCCTACTTGATTCACCAAGTCTACTTGGTGAATGATCATTTTGATGTGTTATTGGATTCAGTTTGAAAAATTTTTATTGAGTATTTTTACATCAATATTCATGAGGAAAATTGTTATCAGGTATACACTTTGATCTACAAAGTGTTTATGCAACTAATATTTTTTTTCAAAATTGTAAAATTCACTTGTTTATAGTTGATATCTAGATATTCAAATATAATGCATTTTTAATTTTTAGTAATATTTTAATTAATTAATTAATTATTTTTTAACACTCCAGATTTTATTCTACCCCCAGTTAATACTCTGTTCCACATCCTTTGCCTTTTCCCCACCCCCTTTCTCCATGAGGATGTCCCCTCTACTGATCCACTACCCAACCAGACCTCTAAACTCCCTGGGGCCTCTAGTCTCTTGAAAGTTAGGTGCATATTCTCTGACTGAACCCAGTATACTGAACCCTCTGCAGTATATGTGTTGGGGGCATCATATCAGCTGGTGTATGCTGCCTGGTTGGTGGTCCAGTGTTGGAGAGATCTCAGGGGTCCAGGTTAACTGTGACAGTTGGTCTTCCTCCTACAGGGTTGTCCTTCTCCTAAGCTTCTTTCAGCTTGTCTCTAATTCAACAACAGCGGTCAGCTGCTTCTGTCCATTGGTTGGGTGCAAATATCTGCATCTGACTCTTTCAGCTGCTTATTGGGTCTTTCAGAGGGCAGTCATGATATGTCTTTTTTTTTTCTTTTTTTTTTTTTTTTGTGAGTTCTACATAGCCACAGTAATACTGTCAGGCCTTGGGAGCTTCCCTTGAGCTGTATCCCACTTTTGGCCTGTCGTTGGACTTTCTTTTTCTCAGACTCCTCTCCATTTCCATCCCTGCAGTTTTTTTAGACAGGAACAGTTTTGGATCAGAGTTTTAATAGTGGGATGGCAACTCCCCCTACACTTGATGCCCTGTCTTCCTGCTGGAGGTGGGCTCTATAAGTTCCCTCTGCTTACTGTCCTGCTTTTCATCTAAGGTCCCTCCCTTTGAGTTCTGAGAGTCTCTCACTCCCAGGTCTCTGGTGCATCCTGGAGGGTCCCCCCCCACCCTCCTACTTCCTGAAGTTTCCTGTTTCCTTTCTTTTTGCTGACCCTCCAGGCTTCAGTCCTTTTTGCTCACCTAATACCAGATCAGGTTCCCCTCTTCAACTCTTTGACCACTTTCCTTTCTAGGTCTCTCCCTCCCCACTTGTGATTGCTTTCTTCACCTTCCCAAATGGAAATAAGGAGTCCTCACTTGTTGACCCTCAGCTTGTTGACCTTTCTGAGTTCTGTGGACTATGTCTTGGGCATTCTGTACTTTTTTATTATTACTTTGCTAATATACACTTATTAGTGAGTACATATCATGCATGTCCTTTTGGTTCTGAGTTACCGCACTCACTCAGGATAATATTTTCTAGTCTCTTACTAGCTGAGTAGTATTCCATATGTAAATGAACCACAGTTTCTGTATCCATTCTTCTGTATCCATTATTTCCATCTTCTGGCTATTACAAACCAGGCCACAATGATCATTGTGGAACATATGTCCCTGTGGCATGGTGGGGCATCTTTTGGGTATATTCCCCAGAATCATATTGCTGGGTCTTCAGGTAGATCAATTTGTAATTTTCTGATAAATCACCAGATTTATTTCCAGAGTGGTTGTACCAGTTTGCAATTCCACCAGAAATAGAAGAATGTTCCTCTTTGTCCACATCCTCACGAACATGTATTGTCACCTGAGGTTTTGATCTTAGCCATTGTGAATGGTGTAAGATTGAATCTCAGGGTCATTGTGTTTTTCTTCTTTTTTTTTCTTTCTTTTTTTTTTTTTGGATGTTTTATTTATTTACATGTAAATTTCTCCTTTCCCAGTTTCCCTCCAACAAACAAACAAACAAACAAACAAATAAAAACAACAAGAACAAACCCCTATTGCCTCCCCCCTCCCCATGCCTGCCACCCCACCCTCTCCCACTTATTCCCCTACACTGGGTCACAGAACCTTCACAGGGCGGAGGTCCTCTCCTCCTATTGATGATCGAATTTGCAATCCTCTATACACGCGCTACCAGAACACTCAGACCCACCATGTGTAGTCCTTGGTTGGTGGTTGAGACCCTGGGAGCTCTGAGGGTGCTAGTTAGCTCATATTGTTTTTCGTCCTAAGGGGCTGCAAACCCCTCAGCTCCATAGGTCCTTTCTCTAACTCCTTCATAGGGACCCTGTACTCAGTTCGATGGATGGCTGTGAGCCTCTACATCTGTGTTAGTCAAGTACTGTCAGAGCCTCTCAGGAGATAGCTATATTTAGGCTGGCTTGCCCTTCCTTCAGTCTCTGCTCCATAGTTAATCTCTGCAACTCCTTCCATGGGTATTTGGTTCCCCCTTTTAAGAAGGAATGAAATTTCCACCTTTTGGTCTTCCTTCTTCTTGAGTTTCTTGTGGTTTGTGGGTTGTTCTTCCTGTATTCCAAACTTCTGGGCTACTAACCACTTATCAGAGAGTGCATACTGTGTTTGATCATTTGTGATTGGGTTACTTCACTCAGGATGATATTCTCCAGATCCATCCATTTCCGTAGGAATTTCATAAATTTATTGTTTTTAACAGCTGAGTATTACTCCATTGTGTAGATGTACCACAATTTCTGTACCCACTCCTCTGTTGAGGGACATCTGGGTTGTTTCCAGGTTCTGGCTATTATAAATAAGGCTGCTATGAACATGGTGGAGCATGTGTCCTTATTACATGTTGCAGTACCTTTTGGGTATATGCCCAGGAGTGGTATAGCTGGGTCCTCTGGTAGAACTATGTCCAATTTCCGGGGTCATTGTGTTTTTCATTTCTCTGATCACTAAGAACTGTGAACATTTCTTTAGATGTTTCTCAGCCATTCTAGATTCCTCTGTAGTGAATTCTCAGTTTAGTTTTATATCCCATATTTTGAATCAATTGTGTTATTAATTTGATGTACTTTATTTATTTTTGACATTAGCCTTCTGTCTGATGTGGCGTTAGTGAAGATTTTTTCCCAGTCTGTAGGTTACCAATTTGTCCTATTGACAGTGTCCTTTCCCTTTCAGAAGCGTTCCAGGTTTATGAGGTCCCATTGTTAATTCTTGATCATTAGAGCCTGAGCCATTGAAGTTCTGTTTAGGAAATCCCCCCCCCCCCCGTGCCAATTAGATCAAGGCTCTTTCCCACATTCTCCTCTATTAGATTCAGTGTATCTAGTTATAAGTTGAGATTCCTGAGTCAGTTAGACTGCAGCTTTGTGCAAGATTACAAATATGGGTTTATTTTCATTTTTTTTTGCATACAGACAGCATGTCAGACCAGCACCATTTATTGAAGATGGTTTCTTTTTGTCCATTGTATGTGTATGTTTTTGACATCTTTGTCAAAGATCAAGTGTTGGCATAATTGTGTGGTTTTATTTCTGGGTCTTCACTTCTATTCCATTGATCAATGTGTCTGTTTCTGTATCAGTACCATACAGTTTTTATCACTATTGCTCTGTACTAAAGCTGAAGGCCAGGAATGGTGATTCTCCCAGCCGTACTTTTATTGTTAAAATTTAATTTGAGCCTGTCTGTCTGGGCCAGTGCCCTGAGCAGACCTTGGGTGCAAATTCCATACAACACCCAGAGGAAACTCCTTTCCCAGGTTCTCTAACACTCCCAGGATCAGACCATCAGAGGTGAGGAGGTATTAACCTTTGTCCTAACCCCTGGAGTAACTGGGACCAGCAGGACTTGGGCATGTGGGAACTCTGCCAAGCTAGTGGCACTGGTGACACTCTGTCTGGGCTAGTGCCTTGAGAAGACCTTGGGCACAAATTCCATACAACACCCAGAGGAAGCTCCACTCCCAGGCACTCTAACAAGCCTAGGATTACAGGATCTCAGGTTCACAGGATCACAGAGACAGCTTGACTCTGAAGAGTTCAGATACAACCAGGATCATAGGTAGGGCAGGCCCCAAACAGATTTAGCCAGGGAAAGTAGCACTTCAGATAACGAGATGGCAAGAGGCAAGTGTAAGAACATAAGCAACAGAAACCACATCAGAACCCAATTCTCCCACCACAACAAGTCCTGGACACACTATCACACTGGAAAAGCAAGGTTCAGATCTAAAATTCACTTCTCATGATGATGATACAGGATTTTAAGAAGGACAAAAAAATACAGAAGAACACAGGTAAACATCTAGAAGTCCTTCAAGAGGAAACGCAAAAATCCCTTAAAGAACTACAGGAAAACACAACCAAACAGGTGAAGGAAATGAACAAAACCATCCAGGATTTAAAAATAGAAATAGAAATAATAAAGAAATCGCAAAAGGAAACAACCCTGTAGTTAGAATATCTAGGAAAGAGATCAGGAATCATAGATGCAAACATCACTAACAGAATACAAGAAATAGAAGAGAAAATCTTAGGGGCAGAAGACACCATAGAAAACAATGACATAACAGTCAAAGAAAATGCAAACAGCAAAAAGATCCTAATGCAAAACATCCAGGAAATCCAGGACACAATGAAAAGACCAAACCTAAGGATAATAGGTATAGAAGAGAGTGAAGACTCCCAACTTAAAGAGCTAATAAATATCTTCAACAAAATTATACAATAAAACTTCCCTAACCGAAAGAAAGAAATGCTCATGAACATACAAGAAGCCTACAGAACTCAAAATAGACTGGACCAGTAATTTTTCCCATCACATAATAATCAAAACACCAAATGCATTAAACAAAGAAAAAATTAAAAACAGTAGAGGAAAAAGGTCAAGTAATGTATAAAGGCAGGTCTATCAAAATTACACCGGACTTCTCTCCAGAGACTATGAAAGCTAGAAGATCCTGAACAGGTGTCATACAGACCCCAAGAGAACACAAATGCCAGCCCAGGCTACTATACCCAGCAAAACTCTCAATTACCATGGATGGAGAAAACAAGATATTCCATGACAAAATGAAATGTACACAATATCTTTCCACAAATCCAGCCCTAAAATGGATACTAGATGGAACATACCAACATAAGGAGCAAAACTACACTCTAGAAGAAGCAAAAAATTAATCTTTCAAAAAACCCACGCAAACCTAATTCCACCACTAACAACAAAAATAAGAGGAAGTAAGAATTACTTTTCTTGATGTCTTAATATGAAAATTAATATTACCAACATATCCTAATCGATTTAAACCAAAAATATGAGGAATTAGATATTTGTTGGCTGTCATCCAATGGTCTCTCTAATTTGGTAACTTGAGAAATAGGTCGAATATTGTATAATCCATATACACTTTCTGCTTGTTTTTACATGTCAGTGTCTTGCTGGGTTCCACATAATGGTTGTGAAATCAGGCTTCTCCTATCTCAGTATCTTTATTAGTAGAATTGTTTATTTGATGTTTTTACACTATACTATGATTTTCAAAACAGCTTACATATTTTAAAAGTTTATACAGTCAAAAGAATGGTAGACAATTAACTCAGGAGATGGTTTGTAAGAGAACAACAAAGAGTGAGACAGAATGCTTTGCTTGATGCTTGTAACTATTGAATCAAGTTTGAAGAAGATGACTTTATAAGTTAATCTTTCTCTGATGTGAATGCTTTTCAAGATCACCACAATGAACCAGATACTTACCTTCACCTAATGTCTGTGCCACAGTTCAAGCAGAACCATTATTCACTGAAACAGTTGGTGAATGACTTCATGGATAGACCATCTAAATACATACACCATTTCTTTTTTTT
>NW_022196903.1:39878409-39946320 GCF_008632895.1 Mastomys coucha
GAGACAGAGTTTCTCTGTATAGCCCGGGTTGTCCTGGAATTCACTCTGTAGACCAGGCTGGTCTCAAACTCAGAAATTCACCTGCCTATACTTCCCAAGTGCTTGGATTAAAGGCAGGCACCAACACCACCCAGCACACCATTTCTTAAATGAATGTAACCTATTCTCTGGACTGAGAATGAAGACAATCACTCAAGTCAAAGGGCTTTGACCATAGCAGGAAATCTGCATCCAAAAATCATGCTTACAGTTCATTCCTTGGCGCAGCAGAGCTGTCAACTCTCTGCTTAACTATGATGGAGGTAAAAATCCTTTGGGGATGTGAGGGTCTTTGAAGTATAGCCTTATTACAATGAACTCCAATGTATAAAAATTGTTCTTATTTTAGGCTTGAACAACAGTCAGAGCCAAGATTTTAAGCTCTGCTAAAAAGAAAACAAAGAAACAAGAAGACTTTATCTATTTATGTTCATTTAAAAAATACTATTAGTGATGTATTATTTTAAAATGTACAGTTAATATGTTTGGAGTTATTTCAAATTTATACTGAGACAATGTATGTATTTTCAGTATTGCTGTAGACAGGCATCTACATAATACTGTTCAGTTGATTGTTGTTTTATATCAAACAATTTTTATAATACTCATTTTTATTGTTACAATATTTTAAAAATTTTAAAGAATATGACAAAATAAAAAATGAACAGTGTTGCAGGTATTTAAAGTGGTCTCTGGAAAGAGTTGGGGTACAAGAAGGAGACAAGAATGTGATATAATTCTATTTACTTAAAATATGTTTTTAAATATTAACAAATTCAGATGCATTAAAATCATGTATCTTTTCTCATCATAATGCAATAAAACTTAAATCAATATAAAAAAGTAGATATGTCTTGAACCAAGAGGAAACCCCAATACTATTCTCCTGCTAAAGTGCCCTGTCAATAAAATGACTGTTATACCTATTAAAAAAATAAATAATTCAATTCTCTATTCTGGGTTTTTTGCTTTTCCAGATGAATTTGACAATTGCTCTTTCCATGTTTTTGAAGAACTGTGTTGGAATGTTGATGGTGATTATTTTGAATCTATAGATTGCTTTTAGTAGGATGGCCATTTTTACTATGTTTATTCTACCAATCCATGTGCATGGGAGATCACTCCATTTTCTGAGATGTTCTTTGATTTCCTTCTTGAGAAATTTGAAGTTATTGTCATAAAGGTCTTTCATTTGTTTGGTTAGAGTTACCCCAAGATATTTTATATTATCTGTGCCTATTGTAAAGGGAGTTTTTTTCCCCTAATTCTTTCTCAGCCTGTTTATCATTTGTATAAAGGAAGGCTACTGATTTATTTGAGTTAATATTATATCCAGCCACATTGTTGAAGTTGTTAACCAGTGGGAAAAATTCGGTAGTAGAATTTTTGAAGTTACTTAGGTGAAACTATCATATCACCTGCAATTAGTGATGCCTTTACTTCTTCTTTGCCAATTTGTATCCACCTGATCTCTTTTTGTTGTCTTAGTGTTGTAGCTAGCACTTTGAGTACTATATTGAATAGATATGGGGAGAGTGGGCATCCTTGTCTTGATCCCAATTTTAGTGGAATTCCTTCAAATATGTCTCCATTTAATTTTATGTAGGCTGTTGGTTTGCTGTAAATTGCTTTTATTGTGCTTAGGTATTGGCCTTGAATTCCTGATCTCTTCAGTACTTTTAACATGAAGGGATGTTGTATTTTGTCAAATGCTTTTTCTACATCTATGTTAATGATCATGTGATTTTTTTCTTTGAGCTTGTGGGTTATGTTAGTGTTTTTTCATATATTTAACCAATCTTGCATCCCAGGGATGAAGTGTAATTGATCGTGGTGAAGGATGGTGTTGAAGTGTTCATGGATTCAGTTTGCAGAATTTTGAGTATTTTTGGATCGATATTCTTAAGCAAGATTGTTCTGAAGTTCTTTTTTTTGCTCTGGTCAGTGTGGTTTATGTATCAGAGTAATTGAGGCTTGATAGAATGAATTATGTAGTGTTCCTTCTATTTCTATTCCTCCTTCCTTCCTGTCTTTCTTTTATTCTTTCCTCCTTCCTTTCTTCCTTCTTTCATTTTTTAAAAATTTAATTCTGAGACAGAGTCTCACTTTATAGATCAAATTGTTATCTAACTCACTATGTAACCTAGACTAGACTTCTATTTGTGGCAATCCTTCTGCCTCAATACAGGGATTACAGGCACTTTCTATTAGATCTTGTCTCATATTGAATTTTTATATGTTTCTAATAATCATTATTATTAGAAAAAGTTAAAAGTAATAATGTACTGTTGAAAGACTGAACACATGGATTTTATTGAGAATATTAAGTTTTGAATATTTGATAGATTAAACTGAGGTCTTTATATATTATCATTTTCTACAAAATTCTGATACATAAGGGAGAAAATTAAAATCATGATAATTTTATTTCTTACTACACATATTTCATAAAATAATATTTTATATAGTATAAGCCTATAACAACACAAACTATTAAATTTTCATTTAAGTCAGTCATTTTACAATAGATTTTTCCTACTACAAACTGTTATTTTAAATATAAATTCAGCAGTCCATAGCATAGACTATTGCTGGTAACTAATATTCTAAAGAAGCAGTGAAATTGCAATGGAAGAATATTGAAATGAGAAAAATCCAGATGCTTCCAGACTCCACATCATACAAAAAACAAGTCTGTGGCCCATTGATACAGATACAAATACGTAATTCACATCAGACAGTTCAAAGCATTTGTTTACCTCATCATGTCAGAGACAAAATATATGCTTTAAAAACTGTTCATTTATATCCGAACTCAATTGCAGAAATATCTTTATCCTTAATGAGATAATCATAAATGCTCTAACATATTTAAAATTTGAGCTATGAGAAAGGATAAAATCACAAATCTATAACACAAATTTACTTCACAAATATGATTACTGTGATGCCTGGGCAGCAGAAAAATTAGACCACTGAATTTTGTGTTTGTTAATTGCTTTCCATACACATGTTGTTATGATGAGAACTTATGAAAAATGAAGTGGTTATAGACGATTTAGACAGCCAATTGATATGGTGACCTTCCAAATGGAAGGTCTTCAAGAATAATGGAAGTACTAGTGAGCATATTGCAGAGTTTACAGGGTTGTATAACATGAGAAAAGTTATAGATTTGTTTACAATGATGTACCAAGCACATGCTATGGTTTTGGCTCACAATTTGCAACAAAGCACTTTAGAACCAGCATTTTAAAGCATTAATTCAAGTGTTTACGGCACTCAATGAGAGGTTATCACAGAAATAGTAGTTTTTTTTATTTGATATTTTATTAATTTACATTTCAAATTCTATCCTCTTTCCCAGTTCCCCCTCTACAACCCCTCCTATGGGATCACCCCTTACCCTGCTTCTAGGAGGGAGCTCCCCCACCCACTTACACACTCCCACCTCACCGACCTAGCACTCTTCTACACTGGGGCATCAAGCCTCACAGGACTAAGGTCCTCTTCTCCCATTGATGATAGATAGGTCCTCTCAGCTCTATCAGTCCTTCCCCTAACTCCTCCATTGGGGTCTGTGTGTTCAGTCCAATAATTAGCTGAGAGCATCTCTATCTATGTTGGTCAGGATCTGGCAGAGACTCTCAGGAGTCCTCTTTATCAGACTCATGTCAGAAAGCACTTCCTAGGCATCAGCAATAATGTCTGGGTTTGGTGTCTGCATGTGGGATGGATCCCCTTGTAGGGCAGTCTCTGGATAGCCTTTCCTTTAGTCTCTGATCCACTCTTTGTCCCTGTGTTTCCTTTAGGCAGGAGCAATTCTGGGTTAAAATTTTGGAGGTGGGTGGGTGGCCATCCCCTAACTGGGCGGCCATGCCTAATCTCTGGATATGGTCTCAACAGGTTCTCCCTCCCTTTGTCAGGTATTTCAGCTAATGTCAGTTGTTTTAAAGGGAAGAAATATGTTTCCAGCACAGTATCAAAGAACAAATAAACAACAAAAGAAGGAAAAAGAAAGAAAGAAAGAAAGAAAGAAAGAAAGAAAGGAGGGAGGGAGGGAGGGAAGGAAGAGAGAGAGGGAAAGTAAGAAAGAAGGAAACAAAGAGAGAAAGAAACAGAGAAAAAGCTAATCAAGAAACAATATTATGAGAAAAACTTTGAGAAATATAAAATGCATCAATCTCCAAAGGTGAACAGGAATTCTATAGAGAAGTGATACCTAAATTATTTCATGGATAGAATTAGAAAAAGACTCTAACAAGTTTACAATTTAAAGTTTATATACTTCATTTTATTTATGTGTATATTTTGTTTCCACCAAAGTGTACATACACACATATGAAACTTAATTAAATCAGTATGGACCATGTCTTTAAAGATTAGATGTCTGTGAAGTTTTATGACTCAAAAGCAAGGCAAAAAAAATCCAGCATCAAGATGTTTATTACCTCTTTTTAGCTAAATGAAAGATTACTACTTTTTAGCCAAATGGAGGCTTCTTTAATATATGCTTGTACATATATAAAAACAGTTTGAATGGAATTAGCACGTAACAGGAGACAGTGTTTCTCTCAGCAACACTAGGATACTAAATGATAAGTCTCATGCAAGAAAGATCTTTTGGAGTTGTTGGCTGATAAATCTCACAGAACATCCCCCTCCAACTTTATAGGTCATTGGCATTGCTCTTGGTTATTCAACCAGTGTTGAAAATACAACATACTTGAATCATAGAAAATGGAAAAATAACAGAAGATTCTTCCCTGCTGGCAAACTTTCATGGTGCATGCAGCTGACACACTCTATAGAAAAATGTCATCAACAGATTTTTCCAGTGTGAAACCTATAAGCTGCCATAATAACAGACCTGTCAGGAAAAGCATGCTAGAACAGCACTGACAAGAATGTTATGGGAGTAACCAAACATTTTCTGATTGACTTTAATGCCTGCTTCAAGAGACTGAACTCATTCCTGATTTCATTAATGGAGCTAAGTAAGTGAGGCTAGGTCAGTCATATGAGATAGTAGACTACTTTTATTCTTATACATAGATATAGTTCTTAACTGATTCCCAATGATTTTTCAGCAAACCCATAGATTAATACATCACTCAAGCATCCTCAGAGGAGCTTTTATTTGCAGTGAATGGAAATATCACAAACCATACAACTTGTCAACATGAAGAATACAAGAGTTATTTGAGTGCTCAGCCCTAAATGGGAAACTTATTTCATACCACTCCCTCCCAATGCCTAGCGATCATGGAAGAAGAGAGAGCTTGAAAACTCTAAGAGCTAGATGCCATTTAACAGTATGCAAAAAACATGTGTTTTCCTGGTCAAAACGGCACAATTGCATATATGAACTGATAGTGTCTGTGAATGTATGCAGGAGACCAGCGCCTGATCAAGACAAGCAAAATACAAGTCGGGTGATTGCAGGTGGGAAAAGGAGCAACAGTTTCCTTCAGAGATGTGCTTTCCAAGATATCCATGCTCCTGTGCAAGACCTTAAAGCCATGCACATGATGACAGCACTAAGTGGAATTTTTGTGTTTAAAATAGAAAAGGAGAACACCTCAAATTGTAAATGTTCAGGACATAGTAACTTGTTGATTACATGCATCCAGAACTAACAATTTTAATTGACAATTAATGACTGTACCTTTTCAGATCTACAAACACTAAATCAATGACTCTTGGGTCAGTGTGTAAACCCTCTGCTTCACTCAATCCAAGATGAGATGCCTTCCCAAGTTCACTATGAAATGCATCTCCAGTTCTCCACAGTAAAAAGTCAGGTTTAGTCAAGCAATCTTTGGCTATCTGACTTCCTATTCTCATATGTCTTGGTCTCATGTGTTGGCTTTTAATTTCCAGAGTAAGAACTCGAATTTCAATCTTTACCTCAATATTTACTTTTGCACCAATGACACTATATGGAGTTCGTACAAGATATAAGCAGTAAATGCACATCATATGGTCATGTCTATCTTGTCAAAGGATAGACCAGGACATCCAGAAACCTGGGCCTTACACTCATATTCATTATCTGAAATGGTGAGTAAATTCTTAAATAACAATGAAGGATAGATGGAATTGTATTATTTTCATCATTAATATTACAAAAGAATCAATATTGACCTAGGTGGGCTAGAAAGTATTTAGCTTTGTCTTTATAATCGTATAAGACAAAGGGGTGTATCTCCTACTACTCATTCATTTTGTGATCTTTGAAACAAGTTAAAGGAATTTAATAAATGGTGGTGAACAATACTAATTTAACCAAGCAGAGACATGAGTCATAAATACTGATCAAATGAATACCTTCAACAGGATATCTCAACAACCATTTTGTATCTGATGCTGAATTAATGATCTAACTGGTGAATTATTTTGATCAACACCAAAAACCAGTTCAAGTTCACATGCACTTTGCTTCATAGGAAATATGTACTTATTTTCTTCTTCAAGATATTAACTTAAATGTTTTCATTAAAGATTAAAAATCAACAAAGACTCATAACACAATCATTTATTTTTTTTATAATTATCTGAATTTTAATTTATAACTGTTATATATTACTATGAGCATAAAAATTTTAAATTAACCATCTCATGCAAATAAGGAATCTCTATCAACAAGATTCACTATAAAAATAAAACAAAGCATGAGATTCTATAAATGATTGCCTTCTGCTTATGCAGCTTGAATAAAATTATGATAAAGTTTGTAGGCACAGCACCATACATAGATTGTAAAAGGACATTGAAGTTAGTATTGTTGAAATGTGATAGAAGACTTAAACATTAGCTAAATAATAACAAATATATCAGTACCAACTTTAAAGACAAGAATTTGAATAATAAACATTGATTCAGTAATGTGAAAATACAAGAAAAGGTTTTTTGTGGTGATTTTTTATTGTATAATACTTACAAAATGCAAATAATTAAATTTAATTTAACTATTATGATTAGACCTAAGAGATTTTTAAAAAACTTACTATTTTAGATTTTGTGTATGTGAGAATATGAAGAAATGAGTATGGGTGCCATTAGAGGTCAAATAAAGGGTGGCATGTCTCCTAGATTGAGTTGCAGGTGGTAGCTGCTGGGCATTAAACCTGAGCTTTCTGCAAAAGCAGTTTATACTTGCTACTAAGTCATATCTCCATCCCCAACCTGAGGGTTTTCAAATCCAGGTATATATTAAAGGCAGACACTGAGCTATTTGCATTCACTGCACTGATTCAGAGATGAACCAGAACTATTTTCCGAAGTGAACTGCTTGCTTCCTGAAAGTATGTATGAGACAAGAGCAAGAATGGCTGTACTAAATTTGGAACAACTCATTTTGTGCAACTTGCAAGCCCTGATCTATAGTGGGATTTGTAAAAGAAAGATCTTTCCTCCATCAGAATTTGTATTTCTTAACTTTTCAGCAACTCATTGTTCTTCCTGTTCTTTATAAACTTTAAAAATTCTTCCCTCAATCCACTGATATAGCATTTCTGCAAAATGTGAACCTCTTTATATATATATGAAAAAATGTGTTTATAAATTCTGCTAATTTTTTCTCCAGAAATACTCTCAAACTTTTAAGAATTTCATCTTTACATAAAAGTAGACATTTTTTTTTTTTTTTGTTGCTTTGCTTTAAACCATGTCTCTAAGTTAGGGCTATTACTTTGATTCTCAGTGTTCAATTGTTAATTAAATATTTGAGACCTTCATACAATATGTTTTGATTATATTCATTACTTTTCAAACTTTCCACAGATCAAAACCCTTACCCACCCACCAAAACTTGTGTCTTTTAAAAATCCCATCAAGACCAATTTGTACAGTTTAAATATTCTTGAATATGTCATCTTTTACTACATTGTAAATAACTGACTGAGGCTGTTACTCTTTAAAAAAATCTCTCTCCCCCTCCCAGTATATATGTTATCACTATATCTATGACTTAGGGTAGAATTTCATGACCAATTCCACAGTGTAGTAGAAATGTTTAGCTTAAAGATGAGTATAATTTAGCATACTCGTGTTCTCTGCACCTTGGCCATTTTTGATCCTCTGCTTTAATTGATACTCATTGCAAATAGATTTAACATTTCATATTGATTTAACAGAATAACAATAGTTGATTCTTTCCCAAAACCTAGAACCTAACTACCTATAGATTCTTTGTCCAGTTACAGGGTCAGATATGAGTGGTATCATCTGTGGATTAGAAGTAAAATATAATTAAAGTGGATGGATGCTATCATTCTCTTAGTGTCACTCTTGCTCTAGGAGCAGTATATTTTCATGCCAGTCATTTTGGTAGCTTGTAAAGTCTACAACTGAATATTATTGATTTTTGCTTGTCTCTTTCAGTAGCATGCATAGCCCCTGCCAGCACTCTGAATCCTATTCAATAGAGATGAATGTTTCAGATCAGTACCAACTAGATTTTTTTCATATTATATGAATCTAGTATACTGGGTCTTCAGCAATATGGTCTTATGGTCAAGTACTCGATGATGACAAAGAGTAATGGTTCTTACAATCGTTCCACTACTATGCTTTGATTCCTGACTCTTAGGTCCAAGGGTAGTAATTTACATTTATCAGTTATAGCTGAGAACCATACAGTTACTTATTCTATTTATTATTACAGATATGATTTCTGAAATGGTCTGTGTCTGTTGCAAGAGGACATTTCTTTTCAATACCTAATGATCATCCCTGAAATTATATACACAGAAGTAATATTGTACAGACTACACGTGTTGTATTTAGGAATACATATACTTTTGTGTGTATAATTTTTATAGGCAATATAATACTGTTCTGAAGCATAGCATGCTGGGAAGGCATCTGTTTAACAAATGCAGAAAGATTGTCATTTCAAATCTTAGCATCAAAAATGGTGCAATCTTGTGTACTAATTACAGTCATCATTCTTGATAGTTTTCTCTTAATAGAGTCCTGAAAATAAGATTATTGTATATAATGGTATAATCAATTTAAGATATGGTACTTAATATCTATCTTCACTTAAGTTATGGATCAACATTCCTTTGTTATTTTAACACTGTAGCTACATTATTTTTTCAATAATCGATCATATCCAATGAGTTAAATGATGAAAATAAAATGAGAATTTTTTAACAAATGTTTAAAATTTTCAAACAGACAAATTTAACTTTCTTTGGTTAATTAAAACAAAGAATATTTTCAATACATAAAATTGTTTGTTATCATATACTCTAGAAACAGGTTTCAGATCAGGACAAGACCTTGATGCTTGAAGATCTCTAAAACTCCAATCTTCTTCCTGATATCTTCCTCAGAAATGGATTAGCATTATGATTTCTATTCTTTTTACATCTGTGAGGATATTAATTTTTAGGTTGGCTTTGATAGTTTGCATTGTTTGAAATAAATTAGGTTGTTTTCAGGAAATCAGAAGCTACAAGCAGTCTCATATGATGATATGTCAATCAGAATCAAACAACCATCATGTACTTTCACCTTCAGGGCCTAGATATTTTTTATAAAAATTATTCATGTACATTGATACACAAGCAGAGTTTTTATAGCTATATACAATGAGTCTATATAGAGTAAGAGAACATTTTGATTTTTTCATTTTTCTTCAAGTGTTACAATATTTCTATATTTATCTGTCTATTTGTTTTATTTTATTTTGTAACAGGTCTCTTTCTATATACACTGCCCTAGAACTTATTATGCAGCTTAGACTGTCATAGAATTTAGGGTTATTATTACTCCTCATTCTCCCAACAGCTGGAATTACAGGTATGCACTATTTTTCACCAACCACAGTATCATGGCCTTATAAATTTGTTTTTATGGTGGAATATCTTCAGTGGTTTATGCAGTTTATTTATTTATTATGTAGGAATTGATGTTTTTGTCTTCATTCATTTCCATGTGAGGACGTTGGATCCCCTGGAACTGTAGATACAGGAAGATGTGAGCTGTCATGTGAGTGTTGGGAATTGAACTCAGGTCCTCTGGAAGAGTCGTCAGTATGTTCAATCACTAAGCCATCTCTCCAGCACCAATGGCTTGTGTTATTATTCATATTTAGTATGATGAACATTTTCTTTTCATACTGTATTTCATGATTTTCGGTATAAGGGAAATCTTTACTATGTTGCCCTATCCTCTATAATTTATAGCACATTTCTTTGAAGTTAACAGCCTAAGCATGTACTTGTTAATTATTACTATGTATGTTTGTAGATATATGATAACTTGGTCTTAAAACTGTGAAATGTTAAGGTTTTTTATATGCCAACAATCTGGAGGGGGGAGGGTCACAGAGAGAGATGGAGAAAGACAAAAATAATTTAGAGAGACAGTTATCTTCTTAAACCAAATGAGTCCCAGGGATCAGATTCAGGTTGTCAAGGTTTACTAAAAGTAACTTACCTGCTGGACCATCTCAGTAAACTTTGATCTGAACTTTATAAGAAGCCTAACTCAGTGTGTGCTAGACACATATTCAATACTAGCAATATTCTGCAGTTGATTTTAGCCAAAGGGCTAAGAAATGATACTAGCAATATTCTGAATTGAAGCAGAACACCAGCAAGGATATGCATTGGATTGTGCCAAATGGAACATCAATGTTCCATTGTAGAAAGAAATCTGTGTTGGGATTTAGGTAGAGAATAAAGCCTTGAGATGGTCTGATAAAGCTGAACCATGATTAAAAAGTGAAATTGGTTCAGAAGTTAGCACACTGTGAACCAATCCTTACAGGCTGGCTGTCATGCTTTGATTAATGCCAAAGTGCTTTATTTATAATCACTGAGGGGATCCTTGGTTGCAATCCTGTCTGGGGACACAGAACACAAACAGATCACAGTTAAATTGTGATAAAAGGTAGAGAATAATTAATGCATGTCACCGAATTCAAGAGGCAGAAGAGGAAATTGTATTTAAGGCTCTTGTTAAGGATATGGTAAAGCTTAATAACATCCTTGCTTATGGATAAGTGACAGTTGATTCTCGTGATTTCTTCAAGTTGTCATACTCTGGCAATGAAGCTCAACCCTGGGACCATGTGCTGCTTTGTCTTAGAGAACACCTTAATGAGCAACAGGTAGCAATCATTTTTCTAAAAGCATCTCCAACTGCCTAGTACAGAGATTCTATCCTGGGAAGATCCACAGGCTTTGAGCTATCTTTTATTTGTAACAGAAATTGTATACTTTTTGTGTGTGCTTACTAATGGACTTTCTATTTTTATTAAGCTATTTTATTTATTTACATTCCAAGTGTTACCCCCCTTTTCTGGTCTTCCCTCCAAGAGGTTTTTATCCCATCCCTCCAACATTTGCATTGTCTGAGACGATGCTCACCCCAACACAACCACCCACCCTTCCCTACCTGGGCCATCAAGTTTCTACAGGTTTAAGTACATCCTCTCCCACTGAGGACAGACAAGGCAGCCTTCTGCTACATGTGTGCCAGGGGTCACAGACCAGCCTATGTTTGCTCTTTAATTGGTAGCATATGCAAGTATCTAGGTATCTAGGTTAGTTGATACTGTTGGTCTTCCTATGGCATTGCAATCCCCTTTAGCTCCTTCAGTCTTTCCCATAACTCTTCCATAGGGGTCACTAACCTCAGAAGAATGTTTGGTGTAACTATCTCTATCTGACTCAGCTAGCTGCTGGTAGAGACTGTCAGAGGGCAGCCATAGTAGGCTGCCCTCTGCAAGCACATCATGGCGTTAGTAATAGTATCAGGACTTGGTGTGCATGCATGGTATGGATCCTAAACTGGACCAGTCACTGGATGGCATTTCCTTCAGTCTCTGCTATGTTATGACCCTACATTTGAAGATAGGTAGGTGGCCCCATGCCTCAACTGGGGGCTGTGTCTCTCTACTGGAGGTGGTCTCTTAAGGTTGCATTTCCCCATTGTTGGGCATTTCAGCTAAGGTCACCCCTACTGAGTCCTGGGAGCCTCTCACATCTCAAGTACCCGGAATGTTCCAGAAGTTCCCTTCAGCCCCGATCCATCACTGCTGCATATTTCTTAAGGTCTATTGGTAGTATCCTGGGTATTCTGTACTTTTTGACTGATATCCACTTATCGCTGATATACCATGCATGTCCTTTTTGGTCTGGGTTATCTCACTCAGGATGATATGTTCTAATTCCATCCATTTGCCTGCAAAATTCAAGATGTCCTCATTTTTAATAGCTGAATAGTATTCCATTGTGTAAATGAACCACATTTTTTTCTGTATCCATTCTTCAGATGAGGGACTTTTGGGGTGTTGTGGGAGTCCGTCCAGCGGACCCTCACTCCGTTGGGTGCTCTCGGACTGGAGATAATTGAGTACCTGTGAATACAAGCGGGTGAAAGAGAGAGACAAGACACGGACACCAGGTAGTTGTATCGAGGTGTCACTTTACTTAGGGAAGAACTGAGTTTATATAACCAGAGGCAATATCGAGACCAAGGGGAAACTGAAAGTATCCAATCTTAACATAAACACGAGATAAACAATCTTAACATAAACACTAGTCCGGAGGAGGAACTTCAAAAGAATGTCCAACTACTTTGATCTGCAGCAGCCAGGTATTTCTCCACAGGTGGCATCTGCAGCCCTGGATCAAGCACCATTTCGTGTAGCTTTCGACTTTTGAGGCAAAGGGGAAGGGAGTCCACAGGGTGTTTCTAGCTTCTGGCTATTACAAATTAGACTGCTATGAACATAGTGGAGCACGCGACCTTGAGTGTAGGGTGGGGCATCTTTTTGCTCTATGCCCAGAAGTAGTATAGCTGGGTCTTCAGGTAGAACTATGTTCAATTTTCTGAGGAACAGCCAGATTGATTTCCAGAAGTGGTTTTTCCAGTTTGAAATTCCATCAGTAATGGAGGAGCGTTCCTCTTTCTCCACATCCTTGAAAGCATGATACCTGAATTTTTGATCTTAGCCATTCTTATTGGTATAAGGTGAAATCTCAGGGCTGGTTTGATTTGCATTTCCCTGATGACATGACAAAAATTATCATCTTACAAAAAGCAGTATTACAGATTCAATGCAATCCCCATGAGACTTTCAACACAATTCTTGATAGACATGGAAAGAGTAAATAGGAGAGTGGAAACAATGGCTGTCCTCTGAGAGGCTCTACCAGCTCAGGAACTCAGAAGAAATTTCTTGTACATGACACCAATGGCTCATGCTCTAAGATCAATTAGTTCACAAATGGTACCACATGTAACTGAAAATACTTTGTAAGGCAAAGGACACTGTCAATAGGATGAAACAGCAATCTACAGATTGTTAAAAGATCTTCACTAACCCTACATCTGATAGAGGACTAATATCCAAAATATACAAAAACTAAAGAAGTTAGACTCCAATAAACCAAATAATCCATTAAAAATGAGATACAGAGCAAAACAGAAAATCTCAACAGAGGAGTCTCAAACGGCTGAGAAAGACTTAAAGAAATGAACTTTCTATTTTTTTCTTATTTTATTAATTATTTTTTACACTCCATATTTTAACCCCCACCCCATCCACTTCTGACTGTTCCACATCCCATACCTCCTCACCATCCCCTGTCTACATGTGGATGCCCCCACCCCCCCAAGCCCATCTGACCTCTAAATTCCCTGGGGGCTCCAGTCTCTTGAGGGTTAGGTGCATCACCTTTGAATGAATACACACCTGGCAGTCATCTACTGTATATGTGTTGGGGGCTTCATATCAGCTTTCTAATTTTAATTTCTATTCTCTCAGCCTGACTTTCTATTCACTGATTTAGATGAACTGAAATCAACAGCACATTCCAAGCAGAGTCTACAATATGGGCAGAGGACAGACCATGTCCACCAGACAGAGGACAGACTCTCCAACGATTCAGACCTGAATACTGCCTGTTGCATCCCACAGGAACGTTTACCAGTCTAGGGTACATTATTCTTTTGGAAGAAAATGAAAACATCTTATTGTCTCTAAGTACCATATATATTTATATGGTTATGGAGAGTCTCCATCTGAGGAAAAATGAATGTGATGATTAGAATTTCACACCATCTCTGGGAATAGAGAAAAGACAAAAATATTTTGAACTTATGTTTTTTTTTTTTAATTGTATACTAGGCATATATACTCAAAGAATATCGGATCAGTCTCAGAATTGGCTAAGACTTTCTCTGATCTTCGGATAAATCGTGACAGTGTGTGTGAAACCTAGCAACCACAGCTTCTTGTAGGGTCTTCACAGCTTGAAACTTCTCACCTACTGAAACCTCTACTGACTCAAGCCAGTTCTTCCCCATGTGCTATAAATAATAAATACACTAAGGTTCCAAGCTGTAGTAATTGGCATGTTCCAGAAGAGTGCCCATATCTCTCTCTACCTCAGATTCTCTGTATGTCACTCCTTCCTTCCTTCATCACCCCAGCTGGCTTTCCACTACCTCACTGTACAGGTTGCAGGAGTAAACAATACCCTCAAATGTCTTTCTTTTAAAATACTCTCTGTAATTCTAAATCAAATTGTTTACTAAGAAAGAAGAAAGAAAGGGGACACTTCTAGTTGGCATGATTTTCAGTCACTTCTGGCATAGGAGTATTCCCTCTGTACTGTAGCATCTGAACTATTAGTAAAGATTGTCTCTGGGAAATAGTTGTGACTCACATGAATCTTCTTTGACAATTTAACCTTGCAGAGAAAAGGAGTAGTGAAGCAAAAAAAAAAAAATGTTGGCAAGAGGAGAGATGAACATGCATAATATTACAGCAGTCTAGCTTTATATTTTTCGCTGGTATGTTCGGGTGAAGCCTCTGAAAAAGATTCAATAAACATATCTCAAAATAACTTATCCTACTCTCTTACTTGAAAACACAGACATCACCTGCTTAGCAGGATTAGCCTCTATACGTAGAAGCTTCCTAAATGAGAATAGTAATGTAATAGGAAATTGGTTATTCCATGAGAAATGGAGTATTTCATGTGTATATGTGAAGGCATCTAGGGCATTCCAGGAAAAATAAAAGCTTACTTATTTTCTACCTATAATTTTAACATGAAACATTAATTTTAAAGATCTATGTAAATCCTGGTGGTTCAATGCTTGCCAAGCATTGTGTTTAGTCCCTAGCACAACAAAAAATGATTACAGAAACAGCATTATCATAGAAATTATATTATCCAAGAATATAACTTTAAAACTTTGAATTTCATAAATTCTAGAATGAGTTATTAAAGAATTGGTGCTTCTAAACAGCAAGTATACTAACATGAGTGGAAAATACCCTGTTAAAATGTTAGCCACAACTATGACACTCAAATTCATTAATGTCTCGAGGAGTATTTCCTCAATTTTCTGCCTGTTGACTGTTACTGTAACCAATTAATTTTAAATTTAATTATCCCTGTAGTGTTATTCTATCTCCCTCTAACAGACTTCAAATATATATAATGTATAAACATTATCTAAGAAATGTCTCAGTGGTAAAACACTTCACAATTATGAGCACATGCCATAGTGGTCTATTCTTTAAGACTCAGACTTGAAATATATAATTTTATGTAGAGCCTCGGTACACTGAAATGGAAAAGTGTTGTATGACCTCCAATCTGAAGTTGTGAACAAATATCTATTCACTCCAGGTAAGACACTAGTGAATCAGACCAAAGTATTGATTAGACAATATATTAATTGAGAGAATTGATAGGGTTATTATTTACTTACAGAATCATGGGTAACTGAAAGACAGCTACAGCATGGAATCATCCACCCCAACATGGTGGTGACCTTAGAAAGGGTGAATATCTCAGCTCTTTGGAGCTGAGCCTGCTGCTTGTAGAGTCTACACTTTGCAGTAACTGAAATGTTGTACAATCTTGGGACAGGGCATTACTAATCTTAAAAGTTTTAGTAACTTTCTCAGTGTTACAAGTTTCATTCAACTTCCTAATCTTACAGAATCTTTCTTTAGAAAAAAAAAGGTTTAATTTGAAGAAATACTTACCTAGCATGGAAAGGAGCCATTTTCTATATGATCCCCGTAATTGCTGAAGAATCTGATGTTGCAGGAAGTCTACCAGAGATGACCACTAGACAGTTTGTATCCAATAGAGAATCTTAATTCCAGGCAGCTAGGACTACACACAGATATTTGGAACCCAAGTGTAGCCCTCAGTATTTGGAATAAGTGGCTGTTACAAGCAAAAACCACACGCTGGTATATTGCTCAGCAGCTGCTGGGTTTGCACAAGCTGTTTAATAGAACCTAAGGTATGTGCTTAGCTGGAGGGGGAAATTTGCACAAGCGCATAGTTCAACAGAAGCTAAGTCTTCTCCCCAAGATCCTAGGATAGATTTGGGTAATTTTCCATCAAGAAGGTCAAATTCTAGTTAAAACTAAAATGGCCTCAAGAAGAGTACAATATGGAGAAACATTTTCACTCTTATCCTGTCACAGTGACTACAACAGTGAATCCAATGTGTGAAGTTGGCATGTTATACAGCTTTTGCTTTAGATGAGACTGTCTTTATGTCCTGTGGAAAACCCAACCAGAATTTGTGCACAACAACACAAATAGCGGAATGAAATATTTTATGTATAAACTATGATAATTCTCATTTTATTGATATTTTAAATTTATTTATTGGGAAATATTTTATGTCTTTGCATCAATTACTGATGAAAGCCACAAGATTAAGGTATATGAAGAAAGGATTATATATCAGTTATTTCTGTTTTACTGTCACTCTCTGACTAAAAGCAGTTTAAAGAAGGAAGGAGTTATTTTGGCTTATAAGTTATTCTAGAGGATGAATCCATTATGGAAGAAGTTGCAGGGCAGCAGGTAGTCAGACCTGAGAGATCACATCTCTAACCACATGCAGAAAGCATAGAGAACAAACCAAATGTGAGTTGATATAAATTCTCAAGCTCCCTCTCAGTTATATGCCTTCTCCTGCAAAACACTACTTCCTAAGAGCTCTATAAATTTCATACAGTACCAGCAATTTGAGACCAAGAGTTCAAGTGTATAAGCCCACAAAAGATAATTCTCATTCAAACCATCACAGGTTTATATTAATTTATGGAATGTTTTGTTGTAAAAACAGTTATTGATCTACATTGTATTCCAGTTTATGTTTTTATAGAAAGAGACTTGTAGTTTTTCCTTGGGACAGTTTTTTTTTTTTTTTAAAAAAAAAAAAAAACCTGATAAACTGTAGTCAGTCCCATCCCATCAACTGGATCTTCATTATAAAGAATGTAAATTTTTTATGAGCCTGAGATGGGTTTCTGCTTGTATAACATTTGTGATCACAGCAAACTGATGATGGTGTCATTCTGTATACCAGGACTCATTAATCTCAGAATCTGAGAGTTCTGAGTAACTATAAACTAACTTCCAATCTGTGGTGAGAATTCACATGAATGTAACTCAGATCTCTTTTAAAACTCTCATGCTAGAAAAAATATCAAATCACGAGAAACTATATGCATTTTTGTTATAAGTGGAATGACAAAAGTATATTAATTTGGTCTATGAAGATGGTTCTTTAGGTAAAGGCACTTTCTGCCAATGCTGGTGATCGGGGTTCAACCACCAAGGTCTACAGAGTGGAAGGAGAAAACTGACTCAAACATTTCTTATCTCCATATGTTTACCCAGAACCATGATCATCCAAATACACAAAATAAATTAGACAGTTCATAAAGTAATATTATGCCAATATTAAGGATTTGAATAATGGTGATACTCATTATTTCAATACTGATGCATTATTGTTTATTACTAAGATGCCTGACCTCTTTGCTCACGATTCAGTGGTTATAATTTAGTTTCTTCTCTCTTCTACCCCATTTAAGAGTTATTTATAGTTGTTGAAACTTTAATTATTACAGTGTTAACCTATCCCAATGATCACAGCAATCTCAACTCAGAGTAAGCTTGTGGAGTGTTAATCGATAAACTGGAAAGTGGCAGTTGATGACACAAGCTTCTGAGAAGCCAAGTGACTTGTGTTTGCATGTGTCTTTCTTTTACCTTTACAGTAGGGTGATCAGCCCCTTATGTTATATGTGGGAATATAAAGCTTATGGACTAGACAGTGGTAAATAAAATGATACTTAGTCAATCACACATAAGTTCTTTGTAACAATTCAAGAAACAATCAGGGAGTATATGTGAAATATTCATAAAACACTACTTAAGAAAGTAACTACATATTGGAACCTTCTGAATATTTTTTAGATGGTGTCGTAATTAGCTTCATTTGTCACATCAAAACACCTAAGCACACACAGCCTCAGTTAAGGAATCATCAGATTGGACTATGGAAATCTTTGAAAAATATTTTTCTCAGTTGCTAATTGATATAGAAGGGGAAAGTCTGTTGGGCAGATGGGTCTGTGCTCTCTAAGACAGGGAACTGAGCAGTTCAGTGGGAGCAAGTCTATAAGCAGCATTCTTCCATGGTCTTTGCTTCAGTTTCTGCCTTCAGATTCCTATCTTGTTCTTCCCTTGGCATCTATATATAATGAACTATACTCTGTAATGAAATGGACCCTTTCTTCACTCATATCTCATTAGCAAAAAAGAAATAAATTAATATATGTATATAAAGAAATAGATATAGATATATCTGCATATATATGTATATATGTTAAAATACACAAAAATATGTATTTGGAGAGAGTGTGTTTTACTCTGACCACAATACAGTGAAATAACTTGTAGGAGGTGAAAGTAAAGCAGAAATTTAGTTAGGAATTTTTACTATATGTAGATCTTGATCAATAATGTGGATTGATTTTTAAGAGTAAAACTAAGATCATTTTTTTAATTATTGAAGATGGAAGAATCTTTACTGAACCATGATGTTATGCGGAAGCATACCAATAAGAGGCAATAAATTTGAAGTACATGCATTTATCCAATGTCAGTAATGCCAATACCCTCATTGACAAAAGAGAAGCACATTACTTGTTCTGAGTCACCAGGAGACTGAATGTGCCTATCTTTTCACAAGTTCTTGATCCTTTGCTTAAAGCAAGAAGCCAATGATAAAGATAGCAAAGATATCAAACTTAAATGAAGAAAGGTATCATAGGCAATAGGAGGGTTATGATTTAATGATTCAGTAGTTTACAAGACAGTACAAAATGAAGTATACAAGCAAAATAAAATCTACACAGAATCCAGTGATACAAAATACCAGAATAGAATTTTCCAGCTTAGTTCACTAAAAAGGAAATCATTAACACACACACACACACACACACACACACACACACAAAAAAAAAAACATTTCAGTAGAAATGTTTTGATCTATAGTGTGTAGAGTTTAAAAAATATCTTGAAGAATAGTGTGCTACTCATGACCATTTAAAAACATGCCTTGGTTTTTCCAACCTAGAGGCCACAATATAGGTATTGACCTTAAAACACTTTGAAGGAAAATCTGAAAAATGATAAGATGATGTAGACAAGAGTCACAGTTCTCAAGAGCCTGATCTTCAAATTTATATAAGAAGGAAAGATGATCTAACTGTTAGGGTCTCAAGACTAACTCTTTGGATACAGTTGCAGCAATTACAAGGATTTGTATGTTTTATACGGTATTTGGAAGTAGTCAATATGTGTGGGTAATCCTTTTTTCCTTTACACAAGGGAGTTATTTTCATCCTTTACTAAGATCTTCATTCACACATGCTGTATTATACTCTCCATTTCAAATTGTAGATTTGTTGAGAATTGAATGAATGACATTGAAATTTCCAAGTAGTTGAGTAGAGGCTAGGAGATGGATCAGCAGGTAAAAATATGAATATCTTTACTTATATCTTTACACAAACTGGTGATCTACATCACATTCCAGGGACATACAATGTTGAAATAGAGAACTGACTCCTATAAGTTTCCTTCAGATTTCTACATTCATACACTACACAGAAGTATCTGTGTGTGTGCACATATGTACACAATAACTCACATGTGCTCACACACACACACATACACACACACACACAAACTCACTCCACACACAAATATATAAAAACACACATAAAAAATGAAAAGAAATAGACAAACAGAGAAGAATAAACATAAAATAAGGAGAAATTAAACATTGGCTCAGGCTAACAATCCCATTTATCTGGGCCACATGCAGTGATACAAGAAAGCCTGTTTCGGGAGCTGCAGTTGCTAAACAATTAACCTAGGTCCTCGGACATGGTACACTCTCCTTTGTACAGCTAGCATGATATTAACAAGGAACAAATATTTACTGATTCTTACATAGACTTTAAATTAGCATATTGGCCTAGGGCTTGTGATTAATGAGAGTAGATCTGAAAACTCGAGCATGGATAATTAATATTGAAAAGTATGATCCACTGAATTAATAATGCATTCCAAACAACTACTAGTATTCATTTATACCAGATGTAGCATCTCTGTATTAATGAAGTACTGCAATGTTTTTAGATTCTAAAGTGGTTTGTTAATCCTAAATTTATATAAAACAGCACCTGTTCTAATAAAGATGAAGAATATATCTCTTAATCACTTTTTTCAATATCACATTTGTTTTTTAATAAAATAATGTAGATATGGTAAAAGGAATGTTATATAAAAACACTGGGATTTCTAACAATGATACAAATCCTTTTTCTATTTAATAATCAAGAATTATATAATAAATGATTAAATTATTTAATAAGTTATTAATTCATAATCATAAGACCTGTAAAAAATTGAGTAATTATTGAGAATTGTCAGTTACCACTCTACTTACATATTTTAAATATTTGTAGCATTAAACTATATAATGAGAAAACACTTTTTAAGACATGATGCATCAACTTCTCACAGAGAACTTTTAACTTTTTAATGTTGCTTTCCAAATCTTATGTGAATCATAGGTCAAATGTATTATGGTCTTCCATTAGACCCTATAATCTTGTCATATTTGTACCAACACCAATGGCAAGCATATATGCCTTAGGCCACTATACTGCTATTTCACAGTAATGTATTTTCTTTTATAAGTCTTCCTTGTGTATAAACTTATTTTCACACAGTCACATAGAAGAAAATTGTTTTTGCAAGTAATCTGTTACACAAATATTGTAATGCTCACCAGAGCAGGCAAAAAGTAAAGCCTAGCTAGAATGTACCCAGCCCAATAAGATTAAAAGAATCTATAAGAAATATATACATATGTATATATGTATGTATATATACATATATGTATATGTGTATGTATATGGTTGAATGTATATATGTGTCTACAAATTGTTATGGTCTACAATGTAACTGTTTAATTTAGAAGTTATTAATATTTTTATTATTTTGATATTTCTTCAATTTCATTAAAAATATTAGTTACAATTAATAGATATAGATCTCTTGCAGCCCAGTACACCAGAAACATTTTAATAATTATCTGCCTTTTATACCTATTTTAAATATTTTGGGATAAAATTTTATGTCCAATATTTACAGTAATATCTATTATTAAAGAAGTGAAGTAAAATATCAACTTCCCATATATTGAAGTATTTCTACCATTAGTAGTAATATTTAACTCCACAGAAATTTTGAAAAATTGCCTTCTTTTAGTAGACTTAAAATTTCTCTCTTTTTAGGAATTTCACAATGCACATTCAAACATTAAGAAGCAGACCTTTATCTCTATAGAATTGTAGTGTTTAGTGAACCTTTATTTTCATTTCTCCAGTCTACTTGCATCAGAATCATGGTCAGTCATGAGAGTACTGAAATATACTTTTACAATTTTTCAAGAATATTATGTGCACCTAATATTACAGTACATTGTCAGGAGCGTATATTCTTTCTCCTTCCTCCCTCCCTCTCTCTGTCTCTCTCTGTCTCTCTGTCTCTGTCTCTGTCTCTGTCTGTCTCTCTGTCTCTCTGTCTCTGTCTGTCTCTGTCTGTCTCTGTCTCTCTGTCTCTGTCTCTGTCTCTGTCTCTGTCTCTGTCTCTCTCTCTCTCTCTCTCTCTCTCTCTCTCTTTCTTTCACCAAGGGGCCACTGGGCCTGGACCTACCCCCTTGGTCATGCTGGGCCTTGGGGCCAGGGCCCCACCCTACCTCCACACTCAAGCTGGTCACTGTGTGGCCCTGCTGCAAGAGACCACCACTCAGGGCACTGGGCACCAGGTGGCCAGGGTATTAAAGTGGGGAAGGGTAGGATGACCTATACCTGGCCAGAGTTTCCCTGCTCTGGGCAGCAGAGGTATAGGTGTCTGCCTGCACAATCTGCCCCACCAGGGGGCATCTGGGTCCTAGTCTGCGTGGGGGCAAACATAAAAAGACAACTGCAAGGGGTCCCTTGACCTCCAAAAAGCCAGGGATGTAGTCCCAGCCTCTGTACAATACAGATACGGTTGAATGTCTCAGAGGGGCTGGGACAGAGGGAGAAGGGGGATGGGGAAAGTGGCTGTTCTGTGCTAGCACAAGGCAGGAGAGTCAATGGTTCTAGTCTCACTGCTGCAGATACTGGGGCTGTACAACACTTTAGTTAAAAGGAGGCAATGCAACTCCTTCCATGGTTATTTTGTTCCCGCTTCTAAGAAGGATCGAAGTATCCATAAGTTTTGTTCCCCCTTCTAAGAAGGATCGAAGTATCCATAAGTTGGTGTTCCTTCTTCTTGAGTTTCTTGCGGTTTGCGGATTGTATTTTGGGTATTCTAAGCTTCTGGGCTAATATCCACTTATCAGAGAGCGCGTACCATGTGTGTTCTTTTGTGATTGGGTTGCCTCACTCAGCATGATATTTTCCAGATCCATCCATTTCCCTAATAATTTTATAAATTCATTGCTTTTAATAGCTGAATAGTACTCCATTGTGTAGATGTACCACATTTTCTGTATCCATTCTTCTGTTGAGGGACATCTGCCTTGTTTCCAGTTTCTGGCTATTATAAATAAGGCTGCTATGAACGTAGTGGAGCATGTGTCCTTATTACATGTTGGAGCATCTTCTGCATATATTCTCAGGAGTGGTATAACTGGGTCCTTGCCATGCAGACTTTGTGTGACAGCAGTACTTAAGGCAAAAGCTTCAAGGAGGCCAGTTTCCTGTCCCTGCCTTGTCTCCTGGCACCCCTAACTCAGAGGTAGTCCAGATATGACCTTGCGAACCTGCGTACTAGATGCCCACCAAGATATGATTTACCAATAGTTAGACAAATTGGACATTGCTCTCTGACCTTTTTACCAAAGTTCCAACATCTTAGCCAAACCCTGGCCTGGAATTTCGTAAAGAATGTTACCCATACAGACTAATTGCACCTGGCATTGTTAGGGAAACAATGAAGGGAATAGGGCATTGAAGCTTACAGAATGGGAGACTTATCCCAGGGCAAGGTCAAGTAGAATCCTCATTCTCAGTCAAGTACTGCAGCTGAACCATTCCTAGGAATTAGCAAGAGAAGTGTCTCTACTTGCCCAGAAGATTAGCATAGTGGGCATTTTACCTAGGATGGTGGGGAACGTTGAGCAGAGTGTGTGTGAGAGACAGTGTGTAGCAGTCTGCATTCAGCATTCGAGATTCGAGCCTCTGTCCTCCTGGCTGTTGCACCCGCAGCTCCCGCCCCCCAGGGACTCCGGCCGGGCACATGCAGCCGAGCATGCTCTGAGCCTGGGGGTGCTGCACCAGTCCAGAGGAGATGGCTGTTGTTTTTAGACCCAGAGGTACCTCGACTAGTGAGCTGCCAGATTTTTCATTTTTCTTTTACAATGACTGTAAAAGCCTCATGCCATTTTTGAGAAATACATTCAGATAACACACTTCTTGCGTCGTGTCTGTCTGGCATGCACCAAATTCCCTTGCCCTCCTGGCCAGAACTCTCATCGCCCCGCGGAACAAGGGCTCCCTGTAAGAAACCCCGTCTGAGGCAGGTCCTCTGGTAGCACTGTGTCCAATTTCCTGAGGCACTGCCAAACTGATTTCTAGAGTAGTTGTACCAGCTTGAAATCCCACCAGCAATGAAGGAGTGTTCCTTTTTCTCCACAACCTTGCCAGCATCTGAGTTTTTGATCTTAGCCATTCTAACTGGTGTGAGGTGGAATCTCAGGATTATTTTGATTTGCATTTCCCTAATGACTAAAGATGTTGAACACTTCTTTAGGTACTTCTCAGCCATTCAGTATCCTCAGTTGAGAATTCTCTGAAGGAAGGACAATCCAGAGACTGCTCCACCTGGGAATCCTTTCCATATTCAATCATCCCAGACACTATTGTAGATGCCAGCAAGTGCCTGCTGACAGGAATCTGTTATAGCTGTCTCCTAAGAGCCTCTGACAGTGCCCAACTAATACAGAAGTAGAGGCTCACAGCTATCCATTGGACTGAGCACAGGGTCCCCAATGAAGGAGCTAGAGAAAGGACCCAAGGAGCTGAAGGGTTTGCAGTCATTTAGAAAGAACAACAATATGAACTAACTAGTACCCTCAGAGCTCCCAGGGACTAAATTACCAACCAAAGAGTACACAAGGTGCGACTCATGGCTCCAGCAGCATATGTATAGCAGAGGATGGCCTAGTTAGTCATCAATGAGAGGAGAGGCCCTTGGTCCTGGGAAGGTTCTATGCCCCAGTGTAGGGGAATACCAGGGCCAGGAAGAAGGAGAGGGTGGGCTGGTGAGCAGGTAGAGCAGAGGGAAAAGGGTGTTGTATTTTATTTATTTTTATTTTGGTGGGGAAACCAGGAAAGGAGATACCATTTGAAATATAAATAAAGAAAATATCTAATAAAAAAGAAAGAAAAAAAAAGGAGGCAATGCATAGTCATAAGATAGTTTATTATAGAAAAGAAAAAAGATGCTGGCCATGACCATGTGGACAGTGAGAGAAAGGAGAAGGAGAAGAAAGGAGAAGGAGAGAGAGGGGGGGAAGAGAGAAAGAAAGCAAAAAATCAAGAGAGCAAAAGAGAGAGCAAGAGAGAGAGGTGGGGGCAAATTGTGAGGTGGAGCTGTCTGTCTGTGGGGCGGGGCATACCTGGCTGTGGTCAGATGACTAGGGGTAGGGTCCAGCTAGAATGCTGGGAGCTTGGGGTATTGTCTGCTTGACAGAACACACATCTACTCTGGAGGGTGGCTGTGGGGGGGGGGGTTGCGACTGAAACAGGAGCCAGGGAGCCAAGAGGCATGGTGGAACTCCTTCTGTCCCTTGCAGGCAGAAACTATCACCCACTGGGTCACCGGAGTTCCAGACCTGTTACTTGATTGGGCCCAGGTTGCCTAAACAGACCACTGCCACACAGTACATACTTCATTATACTGCATTTTTAAGGGTCTGAGAAATCACTTAAGTTACCCCAAACTGAAGCATGACTTATATTAACTGAAAGAAAAATATAAGATTGGGCTACCAGGATGTGTGACAAATATGTAGGAGACAAAGAAAAGAGGAAGCACCATATGAGGACTGAAATCTACACAGAAAGCTTCCTGTTTCTCCTCCACTCTTACAGCCCTGGCTTTCCCATTCTTCCTGTGGACAAAACAGTGGGTCCCCAAGCTGATCCCTGGTGACCTCATGATGTGCTGATCCACAAATTTCTTGGAAACAGATGCAGAGCCCCACAATTAAATATTAGGCAGAGTTGAGGGAATTATGTGGAAGATGAGGAGGAAAGATTGTAGGAGCCAGAGGATCCAAGGACATTACAAGAAAATCCACAGTATCAATCAACCTAGACTCATAGGGACCCAGTGAGACTGAAGCAAAAGTAACCCAGCCCCTCTGTATAAAGTTGCGTAGCTTGGTATTCTTTTGGTCCTCCTAAAAGAGGAAGGAGGGGCTATTTCTGATGTGTTTTCTTTGGTTAGACTCTTATCCTTCCACTAGGAAACTTTGCCCAGCCATAATTGTATTGCAATTTGATATGCCATGTTAGGCTCATATTCCTCAGAGGCTTGTCCTGTTTTGAAGAGAAATAAAAGAGAAGTGAATAGGGAGGATGGAGATAGGGAAGGAAGAAGGAGGATGTGGGGAGGATGAAGGAGAAAGTAGAGGAGGATAAAGGAGGACATGAGCATAGGGAGGGAGAGGAACCTACATTTGGAATATAATATATGAGAGAATAAATTTGTAATAAAAACCAAGTACTGATAGAAATGGTGAAAGATTTTTGTTTGTTTTAAGTTTTTGTTTTGTTTTCATCATTTCATCAGCTTTAATCTGGTGACCAATTGTTAGGTTAAAGGACTTAACTATAACAATGTACACAATCTGTCATGCCTCTTTTATGACCCAGGTTACCTAAGTGAGAAACAGAGATAAGTAAATAATTGAATGATTCTAGAAATGAGAATAAATATCTACCCCCATGGACTAAATACACAAACTGAAATTTTACCACTCAATATTACATACAAAACAAATACCATTTCTTTGGAACTGTCCTATAACATTTAGAAATAAGTTCAACATGCTAGGCTAATGCAGGATGGAGATTGGAACAACATATCTTTAATTATTCTTTTGGAAAATTTTCTCATACATTCTTTTAAAATTGAAATTACCAATAAATTAAAAAAACACATTTGGAAAAACTTAAATACAATATATGACATTTTATCTTATTTAAAGTGAAAGTCATTATGTGGTTTAGGTATCAGAGTAACTGTGGCTTCATAGAATGAGTTAGGTAGTATTCCTTCTGTTTTTTGGAAGAGTTTGAGGAATATTGATACTAGCTCTTCTTTGAAGTTTTGGTAGAATTCTTCATAGGACCACCTCGCCTTGGGATGATGTTGGCTCCTGTTGTTTTTCTTGTTGTTGTTGTTGGGAGTTTTCATTTCCTTAGGGTTTATAGGAACCCCTTTGGAAGAGTTAGGGGAAGGGCTGAAGGAGCTGAGGATGATTGCAACCCCATAGGGAGAAAAACAGTATCAACTAACATGGACTCCCCAAAGATCTCAGATACTAAGCCACCAATCAATACGAAGGTTGCTCCATTGTCCCTGCTGCGTATGTAGCAGAGGGCAACCTTGTCTGGCTTCAGTGGAAAGGATGCACTTAATAGTGTAGAAATTTGATACCCCAGAGTGAGATGGGAGTGGGTGGGTGGGTCAAGGAGCATCCTCTCAGAAGCAAAGGGGGGGTTGGATGGGGTGAAGAACTCTTGGAGGGGTGACAAGAAAGGGGGGCAACATTTGAAATGTAAATAAATAAAATAATACATTTTTTTCTTAGATATTTTGTGTATTTACATTTCAAATGTTTTCCCCTTTCCAGGTCTCCCTTTTCAAACCTTCTATCCTATCCCTTCCCCCAGCCTTTATGAGGGTGCTCCCTTACCCACCCACCCCCATCCCTCCTGCCCTGGCATTCTCCTACACTGGGACATCAAACACCCCAGGCCCGAGGGTCTCTCCTCCTACTAATGTCCAGCAAGGTCATCTTCTGCCACATATGTTGCCAGCGCCAAGGGTCACTCCATGTGTATTCTTTGGTTTGTGGCCCAGTCCCTGGGAGATTCAGGGTGTCTGGACTGTTGACACTGTTGTTCCCTCCATGGGACTGTAAACCCCTTTAGATCCTTCATTCCCTTCTCCAACTCCTCCATCTGGGACCCCAAGCTTGGTCTGATGGTTGGCTATGAGCTTCCTTCGCTGTATTTATGCTCTGGCTGAGCCTCTCAGGAAACAGCCATATCAGGCTTCTATCAGCGTGCACTTCCTGGCATCCACAATAACATCTGGGTTTGGCGGCTGTATATGGTATGGATTCCCAGGTGGGGCAGTCTCTAGATAGCCTTTCCTTCAGCCTCTGCTCCACACTTTGTCTCCATATTTCCTCCTGTGAGTATTTTGTTCATCCTTCTAAAAAGCACTGAAACATCTATAACTTGGTCTTCCTTCTTCTGAGGTCTCATGTGATCTGTGAATTGAATCTTGGGTAGTCCAAACTTTTGGGCTAATATCCACTTATGAGTGAGTACAAACTGTATTTGTTCCTTTATGGATGAATTAACTCACTCAGGATGATATTCTCAAGTTTCATCCATTTGCCTGCGAATTTCATGAACTCCTTGTTTTTAATGGCTGAATAGTACTCCATTGTGTAAATGTACCACATTTTCTATATCCATTCCTCTGTTGAGAGACATCTGTGTTTTTTCCAGCTTCTGGTTATTATAAATATGGCGGCTATGAGCATAGTGGAGCATGTATTCCTATAACATGTTGGAACATCTTCTGAGCATGTGCCCAGGAGTGGTATAGCTGGGTCCTAAGGTAGTACTATGTTCAATTTTCTGAGGAACTGGCAAACTGATTTCCAGAGTGATTGTACCAGCTTGCAATCCTACCAGCAATGGAAGAGTATTCCTCTTTCTCCACATCCACTCTAGCATCTGATGTAACCTGATATTTTGATCTTAGCCATTCTGACTGGTATGAGGTGGAATCTCAGGGTGTTTTGATTTACATTTCCCTGATGACTAAGGATGTTGAACATTTCTTTTTTTTTTTTAATTAGATATTTTCTTTATTTACATTTCAAATGATATCCCCTTTCCCTCTTTCCTTTCGGGGGAGGGACCCTGTTCCCTGCCCCCTCCCCCTGCTAACCAACCCACCCTCTTCCATTTCCTGGTCCTGGCATTCCCACACTGGGACATAGAACCTTCACAGGACCAAGGGCCTCTCCTCCCATTGATGATTTCTTTAGGTGTTTCTGAGCCCTTCTAGTTCCCTCAGTTGAGATTTCTCTTAGCCATGTTCCCCATTTTTTAAATAGGGTTATTTGGTTCTCTGGAGTCTACCTTCTTGAGTTCTTTGTATATATTGCATATTAACCCTCTGTTAGATGTAAGATTGGATCTTTTCCCAATCTGTTGGCTGCCGTTTTGTCCTATTGACAGTGTCTTGCTTTAGAGAAACTTTGCAATTCTATGAGGTCCCATTTGTCAATTCTTGATCTTAGAGCATAAGCTATTGGTGTTCTAATCAGTAACTTTTCTTCTGTACCCATGTGTATGAGACTCTTCCCCATTTTCTCTTCTATTAGATTCAGTGTATCAATGGAATAGAATTGAAGACCCAGAAATGAACGCTCACACCTATTGTCACTTAATCTTTGACAAAGGAGCTAAAACCATTCAGTGGAAAAAAGACAGCATTTTCAACAAATGACATTGGTGGTCAACATGTAGAAAAATGCAAATTAATCCATTCTTATATCCCAGTACAAGGCTCAAGTCCAAGTGGATCAATAACCTCCATATAAAATAATAAATAAAAGTAAAAGTAAAAATAAAGTAAAAGACATTGTGTAGAGGGTTGATAGGTGACAATTAACAAACTTGTATAGACCCTAGCATTTTATAATATATATACACACATATATATAATTATATATGTAGTATGTATGTTTATATACATGTATGTATATATAATTTATGATTATACAGTATATAATTTATACTATGACTATATAATTAATTATGGTAGATACCTTATTTGCTAACTACCTAGAATTGTCGTTTGTCTCCACAATGTTTCAAGGCATTTATTTCTCCCTTTATATTTTCATTTATAAAATGATGAAGCTTGTATTAAAATATTAAATATTGTATAAGTATTAGTTTATTTTTCATATTCATCCATGTCATTTTTATACCTTTATTAAATAACTTAAAATTTATTATACAATTTTTGTTTATTTTTATAATATCATAAATATATGCATATATTTTTTAAGAAAAATGAGGAGTCGGGGCTTTCCACCAACCATTCCCCTCTTTCATAGCTCCCCAGCTCTCCTCTGCTGAAAAGCTTCTTCCCTACAGTACCTCTATAAGTTGATTTTTTAATTGAATTTAATTATAATTTGTTGCACCAGCCTGAAGGAGGCTATTTATTGGAGCATTAGCAAATTGTCAGTATCTATGTCACTGAAGAAAAAAATACCTTATAACCTAGCAATGTTTAACTGAGCATAACACCCAGTGAGGAATAGGGATACAGGGCTGCCTCCTCTATGCAGAGCAAAATGGTGGCAGATCCAGGCTCATGCAGATCTTGTATAGGTAACTACCAAGAAGATGAAGATGATGAAGAGTTACTCTTCTGTATGTCTACTAAAGAGAAAAACTAAGCAACAACAACCCTACCATTTGAAAACAGTTTGAAACAAGTTACCCTGAATGACTGGATAATGTTCTTTTCTTGAGTTGTTTATCTAAGATTAAATTTGGCTACAGCTTATTTTTTCCAAATGTGTCAATAAACTTTACATTACATTAGATACCTTTAATGACTGGACTGGAGAAACACTATTACACTAGTATAAATGGTAGTAGAAGAATTTCTTGATACTAAATTGCTTCAAGACAAGCTTCTGTCATCCTTTTAAAAAAATCACAGAAACTATGTTCACACAGCTTGGATAATTAAAGGAAAGTAGTTTTAAAATATTTTCAATTAATTTTCTTAAGAAAATATGTTAAATTGATTTTATAATGAAGTTGGATGTTCTGCTTTTAGAGGCTGAGTTCCACATTAACTATCATAGCCATGAAAACTGATGGTACAAAAGTAAGACCCAACTTCCTGGACAGCCGGAAAATATGACATGTGCCAGCTTCACACAGACCTCACTGTCCCCATAGATCTGCCATCATATATGCAGCACCACCTCCCTTTCCATAACCTATGTCACAGTGAGAGATTCTGAGATAGTAAAAACCTGGTAGAAAGCCACTGCATTTCTGCAATCCACTTTAGGCTTTGCACAATTGTTTGAGTTCTTGCAAATAACAGATTGTAACTGCCTGGTTCTCTTCATTATTAGCCGAGGCTTCCCATTACAGGGAGCTTCTAAAGAAGGCCCTCTTAGCTGAGTGACATGCAGAACACTGTTGGCATTGTGGTGTGAAAGGGACTCTGATTACTGCCACTGATGCAACTATTCAAAATGCCTTCAAAGGCATCCCTTTATTCCTAAGTAAACCCAATGTCTGTTCTCATTCATTGTCAGGGATCTTGATCCTTTTCTATTGGGAAGTCATTTAGTAACCTATAAATTATTAACAAGATAATGTGGCTTATTAGATAACTTTTCAATAAAAAGGATCAAGATCCCTGACAATGAGAACAGACATTGTCAAAGAAAAAGAAATGAGTCAATCATAGCAATAAAAAGTAGGACTTATTTTACTGTAACCTACTTGCTATTCAGTTTGCTTGTAAATGTCCACTAATTGTTCATAATGTTCAGAAGGAAACAATCTAAATTCCATAGTTGTCTTGAGGTTGTTCATTCTTTTGGGGGGCTTTGACTATTCTACAATATTTTCCACAAATTAAAGACTATCAGAAATCATGGTGTGCAAAATCTCAATGCATTGTAAGATTCATACTATCATTTTATATCACATTCGAAAGAAAATTGTAGTATTAAAGTATAATGAAATATAGATTTACCATTTTGGAGCAATAAACTAAGAAGTAGGTAAAAATAAAGCATATACTACATTATATTTCTCAAAATAGAGGTAAGAACTTAAGAAGAGAGATATTAAATTCTCTAAATAATTAGTACTCAATGGATATGTGAGTCAGAATATCAGACTTTTTTCTTCAGAAAGGTGTTAAATTGTATATGTAAGTAAAAGAATTAAGTAGGCAATCATTGGAATACAATGTCTACACTGGAAATGACACAGTTCCTGATTACTGAGTAAAATAATGAAAACTATTTAAGAGATGTAAATGTTACTGTTAAACTTTATTCACCAAATTAATGAAAAACTGTCCCCTCTCCCTAAAAAGTGCCTAAGTGAGGTTTCTGAAGCGGAAAGGTTCAACATACTGCACATATGGCTTTCCATACACCCATGCCAGTTATCAAGGCTTGCCGTTCAAGCCTGCAAGTGTTGATCTTAAGGGTTTAATGTTTAAGTTGCAGAGATAAAGTGCTGAGCAGAGACTAAAGGAAGGGCAATCCAGAGACTGCTCAGCTGAGGATCCTTCCCGTATACAATCACCAAACCCAGACACTTTTGTGGATGCCATCAAGTACTGGCTGACAGGAATCTGATATACTGTCTTCTGAGAGCCTCTGATGGTGTCCTACTAATACAGCAGAGGAGGCTCACAGCCATCCATTGGACTGTGTACAGGGTCCCCAATGAAGGAGCTAGAGAAAGGACCAATGGAGCTGAAGGGGTTTGCAGCCCCATAGGAGGAACAACAATATGAACTAAGCAGTACCTGCTAAGCTCCCAGGGACTAAACCATCAACCAAAGAGTACACATGGTGGGACTCATCGCTCCCGCTGCATATGTAGCAGAGGATAGCCATCAGTGGGAGGAGAGGCCCTTGGTCCTGTGAAGGCTCTGTGCCACAGTGTAGGGAATGCCAGGGCCAGGAAGTGGGAGAGGGTGGGTTGGTGAGCAGGGGGAGGGGGAAGGGAATAGTTTTTTTTGAAGGAGAAACTAGGAAAGGGGACAACATTTGAAATGTAAATAAAGAAAATATCTAATAAAATATTTGCTACTTCATGCAAAGGTACCTTAGTGAAAGAAGAAAGATGTCAAGTTCCAAAGGAGAAAGCTCTCAGGTCTGTTTGCTCGATTAACTGTCCTTAGTATGTAGGACATTCCAGCCAACAAACTGAAGGCCAAGATAGAGCTGGTAACTACAAATTGTACAGAGTTGGGGGAATCAGTGATATAGAATTCAGAAGAAAAACCATGGAGTGGTGACCAGTGGTTTAAAAACACATCGTGGTCTGAGAAGAGGCACTCCGTACTGAATATTGTTTGGAAAAGACATCTAACTCACAAAAGAGGTGCTCTCTGATTGTTGTAGACTCTTATCTGGCTTCCAAAATCGATTTCAGACATCTGTTTGGCAGCAGAACCATCTGATATGATGATCCCTTGATACACAAGATAATACCAGCAGCACCTCCATTAGGTGAGTGGACACGACATAGCACACTCGCCACCTAGTGGGCATTCATTGCAATTTCTCCTTTTTTATGATTCTGTTTAGAATATGTATGTGTAATGTGTACCATGCATCTCACAGTATTAATGTGTGTGTATGCTCGTGTGTGTGGGATGGGTGTGGGAGGGTGGATAGATGTTTAGTGTAACATAACATGAAATCAATCTACTTATGAAATACATTTACTATATGAACACGGGAAGTATAATGATGATACATCTTAGCTATGGACCAATGGACATACATTTCTTCTGGAATCCTACTAGAGGTTGAGCTGGTGGTCATGATCACTCTTCACAGTTTTGAAAGAAAGGTCCACTCTGCCAGTAACTGGGAATAACGTGGTTTTCCTTTTTAAAAAATGACTACTGCTTTTTAATTTTTGAAATTATGATTACATCATTTTACCATCTCATTATTCCCGTTGAACTTTCTTATATTCACCCACATGCTTTCTTTCAAATTCACAGCCTCTTTTTTTGATGAATTTTTTTTATTCCTGCTTATTGTATTAGGAATTTTACTTCCTTTTTCCTCCCACTCTGGTGTTGCTGCTCTCTAGATACCGTTTCAAATTCAAAGAATCTCTGAAGTCGTACGTACATTTAAGCATGTCAAGTGACCAAGGAGCAGCTGTTTAAAAGACTTAGTGGGGAGAATGCTAAGAAATTATATCTCAGGAAAACTTCCGATTGTCTTTTCCATGATGCTGGTCATGCCTATGGAGATTCACATTACCACCATCCTATCAGTGAGTCTGCCTTACTCTGAACTCATGTCTCCAGCATCACCTTAGTTAGGGGGCAGAAGGATCACCAGAAAGGACTGTCAAGGTTTATCATCTCCATCACGTTTTTAAAGCATCTTGGTACTTGTCACTATATCTTCACTTCTGCTGACTCTCTAAGCTGTCTTGACTTTGAACTCACAGTCATAACATTATCCCTGCCTAGGATACATCTTCACAATCATTTTCACTTCGCAGTTAGTCCTTTCAACCGTGCCTAACTCTGTTGATATTCCCGGTGCACACACACACACACACACACACACACACACACACACACACATCCCTACATTCTGAAGAAAATTATTTCTCTCACCTGCATTTGAGTCTGAAAGTAATAGGTGATTCTATTGGCATCTGATTTATTCTTCTAAGGCCTCTTCAGTATTCCATATTTTATGTAAAATGGTACTAACTGTATGATTAGCCATGTTTCTCACTCTCAACTCACCAAAGAAAGGCTTAGGATCAAATAAATCAAACATTAACCCATGTACTAAATGCTTTCACTAATCTGCATATGTTCACAATAGCCAAAAGGAGAGAAAGAACGATTATGGAAAACACAATGTCGTTTATCACATGAGGTGGCACATGTATAGGGTTCATAGGAGTAAGGATGCAGATATACTACTGTGTATACTCAAGTGCTGTTGTACATTGTAATTTGAGAAACAAAGGACTCCATGGTGTAAGAGTGAATTTATACTTAATCTTGTAATGGGTTTCATATGAAAAATCTTGAATTTTTATCAAGATGTAACAGAGTTAGAAATCTAATTAGCAGTGAGAACCACAAAAAGATATAGATGTCTCAAGCAGACAGATTAAAATGTAGTAACAAAGTGAACAGTTTTATGAATCAGTGATAGATATTCTTACTTGTCAACTTTATACAATCCAGAAAATAAAATCACAATAGAGGAATTGCCACCATTAGATTGGCCTGTCGCATGTCTGTGTGACATTTATTATCACTGTTATTATTATTGTTGTCATTATTACTATTAATTATTACTAGTTGAGGAGGGAGGGCCAGTCCTCTGTGGGTGATACTAACCTTAATTATGAGCTCCTTAGCTGTATCAAAAGTGTAACTCCACAGTTTTCCTGAAGCAAATCAGTAAGCAGCTTTGGTTCATGCTCTCATCTCTAGTTCCTGACTCAAAGATCCTGCCTTTAATCCTGTCTTGGCTTATCTCAACAGTAGACCATAACCTGTAAAACCCAATAAACCCATTCCTCTTCTAAGTTGCTTTTTGTCAAAACATTACAGCACAATCATAGAAATCAAGCTTGAAAAGAAACCATGTGCAATAGTACACAGTTTGAAGTTTTAAATTTTTATAGCTCATTCTGTCTTTTAAATTAGAGGGGCTAGGGTAGTAGGAATCTCATCATTTCATTCTCTCTGTCTCTCTGTTTCTCTGTCTCTCTGTCTCTGTCTCTCTGTCTCTCTGTCTCTCTGTCTCAATGATATTGGAAAAGATGGTATGTCCTTGGCGATGCAGTAGTGTACTGATAGGAATTTGTATCAGAAACAATTGGTCCAAATGGATCCACGTATTCTGTATTACTAAACCAATGCATTAGCTGTTAACTTCAGGCATTAATAAAATCAAAGTATGTGAGTTTTCAATTAAATAATCATCAGAGAATATCGATAGTTGGAACCACAGTTTTCAATTTCACTGTTTCCCGTTTGTTTTTTGCTCTTGTGGTCACACATATACCCATTTCAACAGTACAGCAGAAAGAGTATAAAATAGAAGGCAACTGTGACTCTCTACAACTCAGCCCTCAGAGATGTCTGCATTATATTTGATATTCATCTTCATAGAAATCTTTATAAGATTGAAATAGACATTGGCTTCCATAGAAGGCTTTTTGCTACAGGGAGCTAGGGACAAAATATACATGAGTCTATCGCTGGGTGAACAGTAACATGGTCACAAACGTCAGGGCACTGATCTAGCTCTGTAATATGGGGCAGTTTCTCAAACTTTTGAGGAATAATTATATTAATCAACTAAACAGAGTGCTGAAAATTGATTTTAATAAAAAATGAAGAGTTTTAAAATCTAATCTAATTTTATTGCTTGGTGTGCATTAAGGAAAAAAATCAATGGCTGGAGGTTAACATTTAAAACCGTGAAAATGCATACTTTATTTTATTTTAAATTGACACAAAGTAATGTGTCAACTTTGTTGTATAAAATAATTTTTTAAGGGATGTTCAGTAAAAGGATCTGGAGTAGCTTAACAAGCTGGTACATATTTTATAAAAGGAGAAGAAGCTAATGTGCTCTGTTTTGTTCCCTTAATCCTATAATGGAAATTGAGCATTGATTGTTATTTTAGATTTCAAAGACTTGAAACTCAAAATGCAAATCTTGAAATAATATTTTTCTTTAGAGTAAGTCTAATTTGTTTAAACATTAAGTCAAACAGGATTCAAATTGAACAGTGAAATTTATTATCATATCTGATTCTATTTTCCTTGTACAAACAGAGCAAAACTTTGCTTTGTAATAGAGAGATTTATATTCTAAATTCTATCATATCTTAATTGTAACATGAAAGACATACTTAGAGAATCAATTTTATCATGCAAAATTGCTCTTTTTTGAAGTAAATAGTCACACCATTCTTCTGTTACAGGAAACAGAAACAATAAAGAAATCTGATACCAATTCTGAAAAATCTAAGTTCTTTTCCAAACTCTGTCACTTATGAAATCTTTGAAGACGAGGCAACAACAACAAACTATGTAACTTCAGTGAGGTAAGTTTCCGGTAATTCTATAAATTTTTAGAGAGTGAATGTCACATCTTCATAACTTATTAATAATAAAATCTTTTAAGTGTCATAGAAAGAAGCTGCAAATGCTAATGACTGTGATGTGTTTTGAGGTAAAAATACTTTCAACTTCTTAAGAGAACAGTGATTGCCTAGAAAACACAGGGTTAAACCACACATGCCCTTATTAATACATTGTTCATTCTCTGTAAAATGCACAGAGAGCACGATGCTTCAGCAGATTTTAAGCGTTTTTTTTTTTTTCTATTACGATTCACTTCATAGGCAGAAGTGAAAAAATAGGAAAGGGGTCTAAGAGTTGGCAAAGTAATTTAACACTCATTTCAAAATGCAAACGTCCATTCTCTCTGCTCCTTTTCACTCTCTTCTTCTCTGCTTGAGAGCACGTTCAGTAAGCCAGTCTACTGGGTGTAACTGAGTGTGTCATTGTTCACTGAAAGGCACCATGTACCACACAGAGTCACATCATCAAATGTCATGATCTATTTATGAACTAATTAATAATTTCCATCCATAAGGGAACTATGATACAGATTTCTCTAGGTAAAGTTTCATGTTTTCTTTTTCTTTTTTATTCTTCTCTCTTATCATCCTGACTGCAATTTATACTCCCCACCCTCTCCCTCAGATTCACCCCCACTCCAACTCTCAGAAAGGAACAGAACTCCCAGAGATTCACCCATAACATATATGCAGAGATGCAATCCCTGCAGACTCCCTGATTTATGATTCACCATGTATCCAAGACAGTTGATTTCTGTGGGCCATGTTCCCCTGGTGTATCCCTGACAACTCTGGTGCTTCCAACTCTTACCCTCTTCTTCAGTGGACTCTCAGAGCTCTCTCTACCTTTGTTTGGATATTGTAGTCTGTATCTGCTCCCATCCGTTGGTGGAAAAGTTTTCTCTAATCTCTTGGATGGTGATTCTGTTAGGATCCCATCCCAGCATCCTCTGCAGGCAATACAAACTGTAGGTTGAGTGTTTTGTGTCTGGGTTGGTGTCCCAATCTCTCCATGTGAGGTCTTGTCTATTTACAGAAGATGACCACTTCAGTCTCTGTGTCTCTCCATTACCATGACTCTTTGATATATTTACTATCCTAGATTCCATGGTGTCTCCATTGCACTAGGTTTCCACCTTGCCCTTGAAATGCCCCCCAATTCCAGTCATTTTACCTAGTATTTTCTCCCCTCCTCCCCCCACATCTGGTCCTTCATGTTTTCAACACCCTTCACCCCTAGTCCACTTTCTAAATCTATTCTATCTCCCCTTTCTCGGGAGATCCTTTTGTTCCCTTAATCATCACTCCTTGTTACTTAGCCTCTAAGGACCTGTGGACAGTAGCATAGATGTATTTTACTTTACATCTATCAACTTATAAATTAGTACATACCATGTTTGTCTTTCTGAATCTGGGTTACCTCACACAAGATGAGATGTGGATTACCACTGGCGTATATTAATGAGATTCTGTGTAGTATATTAATACATGGTGACCGCACACATGGGGAAGCAACCTCCCCTCCTACCTCTAGAAATCACTATTCTACATGTAGGTTAACTTCTTGAATTATTTATTTTCCACACATTTAGTGTTTGTCTTTCTTGAAAATATTTTAATCTTCTTTATAACAAAATTTCATGTAAATAATATTTTCTTTATTCACCTGTTGGTGGACATATAATTTTTTTTCTGTAACTGGCCTGTTAGGAAATTTCTACAATGAATATAGGTTTGTATATGGGTGTTATGGGTGATTTCATTTCACTTGACTGTCTACAAGACTGTGTATACTTGAATTCTACTACACAACTCACAATTATTTCTTGAAGAAGTCTTATGCAGTTTTCCATAAGAACTGCACAAATTTATATAACTTGGATATTAGTGTTGCTTTTCATGCATATTCTTGAAAGATTTCTCTTTATTAATAGTCATTGTACCTGAAGTAAGAAGAAATTTTTATTGTAGATTTCACTTTTAATTTCCTTTTGTATTAAATATTTTCTTTATTTACATGTCATATGATTTCTCCTTTCCCAGTTTCCCCTCCCCCCAAAAAAGAACCCAAAAAACAACAAGAACAAACCCCTGTTCCCTCCCCCTCCCCCTGTTCACCACCCCACCCTTTTCTGCTTACTGAACCTAGCATTCCCCTACAATGGGGCACAGAACCTTTACAGGGCCAAGGCCCTCTCCTCCCGTTGATGAACAACTTGGCCATCCTCTATTATGCACATGCTGCCAGAGTCATTAGTCCCACCATGTGTACTCCTTGGTTGGTGGTTTAGTCCCTAGGAGCTCTGAGGGTACTAATTAGTTCATATTGTTGTTCGTCCTAAGCGGCTACAAACCCTTCAGCTCCTTGGGTCCTTTCTCTAACTCCTTCATTGGGGACCCTGTACTCAGTTCAATGGATGGCTGTGAGCCTCTAATTTGTATTATCTGGGCACTGTCAGAGCCTCTTAGGAGAAAGCTATATCAGGCTGGAATGCCCTTCCTTCAGTCTCTGCTCCATAGTTAGTCTCTGCAACTCCTTCATGGGTATTTTGTTCCCACTTTTAAAGAAGAATGAAGTGTCCACATTTTGGTCTTCCTTCTTCTTGTGTTTTTTGTGGTTTGTGGATTGTACTTCGAGTATTCAGATCTTCTGGGCTAATATCCACTTTATCAGAGAGTACAAACCATGTGTGTTCTTTTGTGATTGGGTTACCTCACTCAGGATGATATTCTCCAGATCCATCCATTTCCCTAAGAATTTCATAAATTCATTGTTTTTAATAGCTGACTAGCATTTCAATGTGTAGATGTACCACAATTTCTGTACCCATACCTCTGTTGAGGGACATCTGAGTTGTTTCCAGTTTCTGGCTATTATAAATAAGGCTGCTATGAACATGGTGGAGCATGTGTCCTTATTACATGTTGGAGCATCTTCGGGGTATATGCCCAGGAGTGGTATAGCTGGGTACGCTGGGAGAAATATGTCCAATTTCCAGATCAACTGCCAAACTGATTTCCAGAGTGGTTGTACCAGCTTGCAATCCCACCAGCAATGAAGGAGTGTTCCTCTTTCTCCACAACCTCTCCAGCATCTGCTGTCACCTGAGTTTTTATCCTAGCCATTCTGACTGTTAGGAGGTAGAATCTCAGGGCTGTTTTGATTTGCATTTCCCTGATGACTAAGGATATTGAACATTTCTATAGGTACTTCTCAGCCATTCAGTATTCATCAGTTGAAAATTCTTTGGATATTGAAAACTTCTTTAGGTACTTCTTAGCCATTCAGTATTCATCAGTTGAGAATTTTTTGTTTAGCTCTGTACCCCAATTTTTAATAGGGTTATTTCATTCTCTGGAGTCTAACTTCTTTGTTCTTTGTATACATTGTTCTTTGTATACATTGGATATTAACCCTCTATGAGATATAGGATTGAAAAAGATCTTTACCCAATTTGTTGGTTGCCATTTTGTCCTATTGACAGTGTCTTTTGCCTTACAGAAGCTTTGCAACTTTATGAGGTCCCATTTGTCAATTCTTGATCTTAGAACATAAGCTATTGGTGTTCTTTTCAGGAAAATTTCCCCTGTGCCTATGTGATCGAGGCTTTTACCCACTTTCTTTTCTATTAGTTTCAGTGTATCTGGTTTGATGTGGAGGTCCCTGATCCTCTTAGACTTGAGCTTTGTACAAGGAAATAAGAATGGATCCATTTGCATTCTTCTACATGCTAACAGCCAGTTGAGCCAGCACCATGTGTTGAAAATGCTGGGTTTTTCCACTTTATGATTTTACCTCCTTTGTTGAAGATCAAGTGACCATAGGTATGTGGGTTCATTTCTGGGTCTTCTGTTCCGTTGATCTATCTGCCTGTCACTGTACTAATACCATGCACTTTTTTTCACAATTGTTCTGTACTACAGCTTAAGGTCCAGGATGGTGACTTGACCAGAGGTTCCTTTATTGTTGAGAATAGTTTTGGCTATCCTGGTTTTTTTATTATTCCAGATGAATTTGCAAATTGCTCTTTCTAAGTCTGTGAAGAATTGAGTTAGAATTTTGAGGGGGATTGCATTGAATCTGTAGATTGCCTTTGGCAACATGACTATTTTTACTATATTAATCCTGCCAAACCACGAGCATGGGAGATCTTTTCATCTTCTGAGATCTTCTTCAATTTCCTTCTTCAAAGACTTGAAGTTCTTGTCAAACAGATCTTTTACTTGCTTAGTTAGAGTTTCACCAAGGTATTTTATATTATTTGTAACAATTGTGAAGGGTGTTGTTTCAATAATTTCTTTCTCTGCCTGTTTATCCTTTGTGTAGAGGAAGGCCTTTGATTTGCTTGAGTTAATTTTGTATCCAGCTACTTTGCTGAAATTGTTTGTCAGGTTTAAGAGCTCTCTGGTGGAATTTTTGAGGTCACTTAAGTATACTATCATATCATCAGCAAATAGTGGCAATTTGACTTCTTCCTTTCCAATTCATATCCCTTTGATCTCCTTTTGGTGTCTCCTTGCTCTGACTATAACTTCAAGTACAATATTGAATAGGTAGGGAGAGAGTGGGCAGCCTTCTCTAGTCCCTGATATTAGTGGGATTGCTTCAAGTTTCTCTCCATTTAGTTTGATGTTGGCTACTAGTTTTCTGTATATTGCTTTTACTATGTTTAAATATCAGCCTTGTATTCCTGATCTTTCCAATACTTTTATCATGAAGGGATGTTGGACTTTGTCAAAAGCTTTCTCAGGATCTAATGAGATAGTCAAATGTTTTTTCTTTGAGTTTGTTTATGTAGTGATTTACATTGATGGATTTCATTATATTGAACCATCCCTGCATCCCTGGGATAAAGCCTACTTGATCATGGTGAATGATCATTTTGATGTTTTCTTTAACTTGGTTTTCAAGAATTTTATTGAGTATTTTTGCATCAACATTCATAAGGGAAATTGGTCTGAAGTTTTCTTTCTTTTTAGGTCTTTGTGTGGTTTAGGTATAAGAGTAATTGTGTCTTCATAGAACAAATTGGGTAGAGTACCTTTTGTTTCAATTTTGTGGAATAGTTTGAGGAGTATTGGTATTAGGTTTTCTTTGAAGATTTGATAAAACTCTGCATTAAACCCATCTGGTCCACTAAACCTGATCATCCAGCTTTTCCAGTTTTGTTGAGTATAGGCTTTTGTAGTAGGATCTCATGATTTTTTGGATTTCCTCAATGTCTGTTGTAATGTCTCCCTTTTCATTTCTGATCTTGTTAATTAGGATACTGTCTCTGTGCCCTCTAGTTAGTCTGGCTAAGTGTTTATCTCTTTTGTTGATTTTCTCAAAGAACCAGCTCCGGGTTTAGTTTATTCTTTGTATAGTTCTTTTTGTTTCTATTTGGTTGATTTTAGCCCTGAGTTTGATTATTTCCTGCCTTTGACTCCTCTTGGGTGAATTTGCTTCTTTTTGTTTTAGAGCTTTCAGGTGTGCTGTCAAATTGCTGGTGTATGGTTTCTCCAGTTTCTTTTTGGAGGCACCTAAAGCTATTAGTTTTCCTCTTAGGACTGTTTTCATTGTGCCCCATAAGTTTGGGTATATTTTGGCTTCATTTTCATTAAACTCAAGAAAATCTTTAAGTTCTTTCTTTATTTCTTCCTTAACCAAGTTATCATTGAGTATTGTTAAGCTTCCACATGTATGTGGGCATTCTGTTGTTTAAGTTGTTATTGAGGAACATCTTTAGTCCATGGTGATCTGATAGGATAGAAGGAATTATTTCAATATTCTTGTATCTGTTGAGGCCTGATTTGTGACCAATTATATGGTCAATTTTGGAGAAGGTACCATGAGGTGCTGAGAAGAAGGTACATCCTTTTGCTTTAGGATAAAAAGTTCTATAGATATGTTTTTTGTTTGTTTGTTTGTTTTCTTTTTTCAAGACAGAGTTTCTCTGTGTAGCCTTGTCTGTCCTGGAACTCATTCTGTAGACCAGGCTAGCCTCAAACTCAGAGATCCTCCTGCCTCTGCCTCCCAAGTGCTGGGATTAAAGGTATGCGCCACCACCACCTGGCTCTATAGATATATGTGAAATCCATCTGTTTCATAACTTCTGTTAGTCTCACTGTGTCCTTCTTTAGTTTCTGTTTCCATGATCTGTCTATTGCAGAGAGTGGGGTATTGAAATCTCCCACTATTATTGTGTGCAGTGCAATGTGTGCTTTGAACTTTAGTAAAGTTTCTTTTAAGAATGTAGATGCCCTTTGATTTGGAGCATAGAGGTTCAGAATTGAGAGTTCATTTGGTAGATCATAACTTTGATGAATATTAAGTGTCCCTCCCTATCTTTTTTGATCACTTTAGGGTGAAAGTCGATTTTATTCGATATTAGAATGACTACTCCAGCTTTTTTCTTGGGACCATTGGCCTGGAGGTTTGTTTTCCAGCCTTTTATTCTGAGGTAGTGTCTGTCTTTGTCACTGAGGTGTGTTTCTTGTATGCAACAAAATGTTGGGTCCTGTTTATGTACCCAGTCTGATAGTCTATGTCTTTTTATTGGGGAATTGAGTCCATTGATATTAATAGATATTAAGGAAAAGTAATTGTTGCTTCCTGTTATTTTTGTTGTTAGAGTTGGAATTCCATTCAGGTGCCTATCTTCTTTCAGTTTTGTTGGAAGATTACATTTTTGCTTTTTTAGAGATGTAGTTCCCCTCCTTGTGTTGGAGTTTTCCATTTATTATCCTTTGAAGGGCTGGATTTGTAGAAATATATTATGTGAATTTGGTTTTGTCATGGAATACTTTGGTTTCTCCATCTATGGTAATTGAGAGTTTTTCTGGGTATAGTAGCCTGGGCTGGCATTTGTGTTCTCTTAGGGTCTGTATGACATCTGCCCAGGATCTTCTAACTTTCATAGTCTCTGGTGAGAAGTCTGGTATAATTCTGATAGGTCTGACTTTATATGTTACTTGACCTTTTTTCCTTACTTATTTTAGTATTCTTTGTTTTGTGCAATTAGTGTTTTGACTATTATATGGCGGGAGGAATTTCTTTTTTGGTCCAGTCTATTGGGAGTTCTGTAGGCTTCTTGTATGTTCATGGGTATCTCTTTCTTTAGGTTAGGGAAGGTTTCTTCTATAATTTTGTTGAAGATATTACTGGCCCTTTAAGTTGGAGGTCTTCAATCTCTTCTATTCCTATTGTCCTTAGGTTTGGTCTTCTGATTGTGTCCTGGCTTTCCTGGATGTTTTGGGTCAGAAATGTTTTGCATTTTGCATTTTCTTTGACTGTTGTGTCAAAGTTGTCTATGGTATCTTCTGCACCTGAGATTCTCTCTTCTATCTCTTGTATTCTGTTGGTGATGCTTGCATCTATGTTTCCTGGCTTCTTTTCTAAGATTTCTAACTCCAGAGTTGTCAGTCTGCGATTTCTTAATGGTTTCTTCTTCCATTTTTAGGTCCTGGATGGTTTTGCTCATTTCCTTCACCTGTTTGTTTGTGTTTTCCTGTAATTTCTTTAAGGATATTTGTGTTTCCTCTTTAAGGGCTTTTACTTGTTTACTTGTGATCTCCTGTAATTCCTTAAGGAATTTTTTTGTTTCCTCTTTAAGGGTTCATACCTCTTTACCTGTGTTCTCCTGTATTTCTTTAAGGGAGTTATTCATGTTCTTCTTAAATTCCTCTAGCACCATCATGAGATATGATTTTAGATCCAAATCTTGCTTTTCCAGTGTTTTGGGATATCCAGGACTTGCTGTGGTGGGAGTACTAGGTTCTGATGAAGCCAAGTTGTCTTGGTTTCTGTTGGTAAGATTCTTGCATTTGCCTTTCGCCATCTGCTGATCTCTGGTGTTAGATGTTCATGCTGTCTCTGACTAGAGCTTGTTCCTCCTGGGGGTCTGTAAGCCTATGTCAGCACTTCTGGGAGATCAGCTCTCCTCTGGTAAAACCCAGGTGCAGATGGCTGTGGATTAGTTTTCTGTCCTGAGTGCTGGAGTCAGTGCACTCCCCGAAGGCAGGCTCTCTGCTTGTGGGAAAGGGGCAGAGAGAGCTGTGGATCCACTGCCATCACTCTTAGATGTGGATGGAGGTTGAGAGGATCCTGTCCCGGCTGCCCTGCCACTTGTGAGGCCCCACTTTTTTTTCTATTAGATATTTTCTTTATTTACATGTGATATGATTTCTCCTTTCCCTGTTTTCCCTCAAAAAAAGAGACCCCCCCCAAAACAAGAACAAATCCCTGTTGCCTCTCCCCTCCCCCTGCTTGCCACCACCCTTTCCCATGTATTGGCCCTGGCATTCTCCTACACTGAGGCATAGAACCTTATGGCAAGTAAAGATATATACCTTTTTGATATATTTATTGGGCATTTGCTTTTCTCTGATTGGTAACTTACCTGTGGTTGGAAATATGAGTTAACATTTGAGAACACTCATTGTCTTTACAAAGGACAATGGTTTACAACTCCACACATAGATAATGGTTCACCATCGTCAGTAACCCCAATTTCAGATGATCTGATGGCCTGTTCTGGCTTCAATAGGCATCAGGCCCACACATGGTACATATACATACATGAAGGCAAATCACTGATGCGTATAAAGGCTTATTTCAGTTACATAAGTTTTTCAACTAATTTTATCACTTGTTGCTGCTTTTTTTTATGTTGTCTCTCATAGATTCTGGATATCAAAATCTTGACAGATATTTGGGTCGTAACTATTTATGTAGAAAGTTTACTTTTTATTCCATTGATCATATTCTCTGGAGAAGTGTTTGAGTTTGACCTGAAGTGCCATCTGTTATCATTTGCTTTAAATCCCTGTGTTTCTGCAGTCACAACCAACATTTCAAAAATTATCACAATTGACCGCACTACTGACGTCAAGAGTTACCTGAGTATTTCTTGTGGTTGTCTCACATTAGTGGCTGTACATTTATATCTCTCATCTGTTTTACATTGACTTTTGCTCTGGTGAATGGAGATGATGCAGTAAGATTTTAATCTTCTGTATGTGGATACTGAGTATTACTATTAGGATTTATTCAATTTTTTGTGCTTCAGTGACAGTTTCCAGCAGCATTGTAAAGAAGCAATTGTCTATAGCAACATGGATTTATTTCAGGGATCTGAATTATCTCCAATTGACCTGTGTGTCTGCTGTTATAATGATACCATGCTGTTTTGGTTACTGCTATAGTGCTATACTATGCCTTTAAGTTAGTTACTGCTTTACCTCCACCTTTGTCCAGTTTTTTTGGTCAAAATTGCTTTCAATATAAGGTGTTTTTTTGCTTCTCTATTAACTGAAGCTTTTACGAATTATAGTTATTTCAATACTGAATTACTATTAAAAGTCAATGTCTTAAATTACTTCTCAGCTAGTACAACGTCTTTAGTACAGAGATGTATACTTCCTCTCTATGCAACCTTCTGGTTGGTATGTCCTGCTTTTTCATGAAATCAAAATACATTGACCATATTAAGGACTGCTAAGTGCTGGTGCATCTTCTAACTCTTTGGTTTTTGTATCATCCCCAGGAGTTCAAGGGTGCCTGTGTTCTTCTAGTCCTTAGCCTTCTCCCAGAGATATGGTCCATTCCCACGACAGAGAGTGAGCTGAAGGACTCAGGGACATTATTTTATGTTCCAATCATTAGGAAAAATGCAAGCAGATGGAGCGGGGAAATAATATCTTCTGCTAATTATCCAAATGAATGAGCTGACAGAACTTTACATTCTCCCAAGAGAGCCAAAGGTTTACAGATCTCTAGCCAATGTTGCCCAAGCTGGCTGTGTGTAAAGAGCACAGTTGCCTGAATCTATCTTTCTTTTGGACTCATCTGAAGCTTCTATAGAGAATGCTTACACAGTCCATTCTCTCTTCCTTACCTCTTTTGCATCTCATTGATGTGTTTCTTCAATGACAAATTTTGCATTAAATGTTAGACAAAACAACATTCTAAAATGCAAAAAATCTAGTTCCCTAAACATAGAAGCTTAGATGCATATTTAAGTGTTTCTTCTTTTTCAAAACAGATTATGATTTTTTGGTGCATTGTTTTTATGTTAAATAATGCATGGAAACAGTTGATGAATTTCCCATTCCATCAAATATGCATTCATCTCCTTGTTCTCTATCTCGCTAAACATTTTCTTATTCATCTTCAGATCTGGGTGTTCAGAGTTTCATCAAAGCACTGATGGTGCCTGGCTTACAAGTGTAATTTGCGCACCAGCCTGTTAGCATCATCCTGTTCAGCAGCTTTCAGCTGCCCTCCTAACCCTCCACAGATGTCTCAGCAGCCTGTGCTCATGCTTATGGAGGGAGGGCAGGCAGAATGTGTGGGGTAAACCCATCACCCTAACAACTCAAAGCATGGGACCTGTTGAAGTCGGGCCAATAATATCAAACCCACATGCAAATCAAGCACATTATCAATCATAGCTCCTTCCAGGTTGAGTCCTTATATTGCAAATTTTACACATTTGCAGTAGATATGTCAGATCTCTCTCTGTTTTCCACACTTCATTGAACTTCTCAAAGGCCCTAGCATTACCTCTCCCTCACACCATTACCTCTAGCTAAATGAGCTGCATCTGAGGTTCATGTGCCTCATCTTCTAAGAAATATTCCGCTCCTCTGGTTGCCACAGGACCTCTTGCCTTTTTAAACTCCTGTGAAGCTCCCTCTGCTAAGAGAAATAATTTGATCTATAATATCAGATGAAGTGAGACACTTAATTTCAGATGATGTTCCAACCCTTTCTTGATAACCTGAGGCTGTCAAAATTAAATTTGCTAACAAATATCAAAGACATAATAAATAATAAATGTGAATTGATTGAGAATTCTGGTTCTCTTATTAGACAACTGCTTTTGGTTAACAGAATTGGCCTCAGTGTAGAGAGAGATTTATTCTACCTCATTCTGCAAACTTCAAAAGATTATCTGATTATTAAAGATAATGATATCAAAGTAAGTATGATGCTTTGAAAGAAAAACTACAAAAAATAATGTTGCCATACAAATGACAAGATAACTTTAATCCATGGAGGAGACTTTGCTGTGTCATTTAGCATTTTCAAAACTTCATTTCATTATGTCATGATATGGCATGGGATTTAAGATTCTAGATTTACAGGTAGAAGAAGCCATGTACAAGTAATCAAATTACTTTATTGAACTATTATCATTAACTCTTATTTATAAATTATACAAACCCAAAGTTTAATTTTTTAAACAAATTCTAACCACAATAAAGATAACTAGTTTGTTCTTGAATGTGTGATCATAACTAAGCTAGTATATTTAAGACACTCTCCTGTATTGCAATATCGCTCTGTAAGCAAAACATACACATTCACACACACACACACACACACACACACACACACACACACACACACAAGACACACACACATGGTTTTTTTTAATTAGATATTTTCTTTATTAACATTTCAAATGACATCTCCTCTCCTGGTTTCCCTTCTGGGGGAAAAAAAAACTGTTCCCTCCTCCTCCCCCTGCTGACCAACCCACCCTCTCCTGCATCTTGGCTCTGGCATTCCCCTACCCTGGACTATAGACCCTTCATAGGACCAAAGGCCTCTCCTTCCATTGATGACCCACTAGGCCATCCTCTGCTGTACATATGCTGCTGGAGCCATAAACCCCACCATGTGTACTCTTTGGTTCATGGTTTAGTCCCTGGGAGCTCTGAGGGACACAGTACTACCAGAGAACTCAGCTATACCATTCCTGAAGAGAAGATGTTCCAACATGTAATTAGGACACATGCTCTACTATGCTCATAGCAGCCTTATTCATAATAGCCAGAAACTGGAAACAACCCAGATGTTCCTCAACAGAGGAATGGATACAGAAAATGTGGTACATTACACAATGGAGTACTACTCAACGATTAAAAACAATGAATTTATGAAACTCTTAGGGAAATGGATGGATCTGGAGAATATCATCTTGAGTGAGGTAACCTAGTCATAAAAGAACACATATGTTATGCACTCTCTGATAAGTAGATATTAGCCCAGAAGCTCAGAATACCCAAAATACAATCCACAAGCCACAAGAAACTCAAGAAGAAGGAAGATCAAAGTGCAAATACTTCCTTCCTTCTTAGAAGGGGGAACAAAATATCCATCAAAGATGTTGCAGAGTCAAACTATGGAGCAGAGAGTGAAAGAAGGACAATCCAGAGACTGTTCCACTTGGTAATCCTTCCTGTATTCAATCACCAAACCCAGACACTATTGTTGATGCCAGCAAGTGGTGGCTGACAGGAGCATGATAAAGCTGTCTCCTGAGATGCTTTGCCAGTTCCCGACAAATACAGAAGTAGAGGCTCACAGCCATCCATTGGACTGAGCACAGGATCCTCAGTGAAGGGGATAGAGAAAGTATCCAAGGAGCTGAAGGGTTTGCAGACCCATTAGGATGAACAACAATATGCACTAGCTAGCACACACATCTTAAATGAAAAGAAAAGAGTGCTTGCTCTTGTATGTCATTTTTCCATATTATATTGACAAAATATAAAGTAGATAATCATTTTTTTCCAACAAAATTTTTTTGATAATTTGGAAATTTCACACAATGCACACCAATCATACCAGTCACCCCTCCATTCATCCCAGGTCCACAGGTCTACTCTTCCACTCTCTGCCATCTTCACAAAATGAAAAAAAAAATACACCAAGTCCAATTTGTGTGGCCCATCTATTCACTCATTGGAGTATGGTCAAACATCCAGTGACTAGCCCTTTAAAGATAACTGAGTTCTTCCCCAGCCTGCTGCTAGAGCTTTCAGCTGTGAAGAGCTACACTTCAGCATCCCTATTACAATTTTTAAAGACTCTCTTCAATGACTTTATCTCCAGGCTGTTTCATATGGAGAGTTGGTTGTCACAGAAGCCTTCAATGCCTGTCATTCTCAACTATGGGTCTGCTGTCATCGAAATGACTGCAAAAGACTATTAGAATGTTATAGTCCTATACGAATTCTTATACATTACTACTATTCAGATTCTGACAAAAATACTACATTGTAAAACAAGAGGACAAGTATTTGCATATTCTTTGACTCTGGCTTCAGTTTTAGGCAGAAAATACAGGGTTAACTAAGAATATAGAGAGAAGCAGAGGTTTATGGAAAGGGAGGTTTATGGAGAGGTAATAAACAAAAGTGTGGACGGCTATGATTGACTAGTGACTTGCACACAGCATTTCTGCCTCTTAAAAGTGAAAGGTAAGATTCGGGAATGTAAGAGCAGTGAAACCTAGGTGTGATGAGGTGGAGCAGAGCTAACTAAGCCCTGGACAGCAGCCATTGTAAGTCTTGAGACAACTTAAATTGTAGGAACATAATTGAACAACTACCACATTTTTTCTCTCTGTGCCATGCTTTCATCAAAACATCCAGTGCAGGGGCATTGTTTATGAAACTGATGAGGATTATTTACCTTGGCACTAGGGTATATAGCAAAGAATGATGAATACATTTTAGGTAATGATCATGGAAAACAATTATTCTCATTAAGGTATTCTTTTGTAAACTTGTAAGTCAGCTTAGGATAAAACTGTAGACAAATTCATAACTTGAGTATGGTGTAGAAGAGTAAAATAGTCAATGAATAAAATCAGCAATAAATTACCAGGAACAAGGAATCAGATATTATCCACAAAGCCTTGGTCAGAGAAGTTTCTATTTGCAACAGTCGTCTATCAATGTAGAGGCCAATAAATGGTCAATATGCTGAGGATAAATGAACAGTAGTTTTGTTCTCAGTCTAAATCATAAATCTGTACTATCCTTTTCAAGTTTCAAGGAATAAAATAAAAATGGGAGACAAAGAATGAGTGATAAGGCAGGAGTGGGTGGGGGGAACCCCTCACAGAAACAGGGGTAGTAGTATGGGATAGGGGGCTTGCAGAGGGCAAACTGGGAAGTAGGATAACATTTGAAATGTAAATAAATACAATAATCAATTTTTAAAAATTTTAAGAAGTTACCTAGAAAAAAAATAAGAATGTAGAAGTTAGAGTATGGAAAATTATGCTATAAAATACTGTTGCCTGGAAATAACATAATTGTTGTACTTATGAACTCACAATACCATTGGCTATTTATCTGTATAGGACCAGGACCATTAATATTCTGTTTTGCATGGAGGATGGTCACGTAAGTTCTCATTGCTCCAAAAGGACTTATATATGGGACTTATGTATACTTAAAAGTTATAGAGGAAAGGTTTGTTATTTTTGAATATAGTATAGCCACTTGTCTACTGCTCTTACATAAGCAAGTTCATACTCATGAAGATAACCCTAATTAAACACACACACACACACACACACACACACACACATACACACACACTCATACTCTCACACACACACAGAGCCTGAAAACAGGAGGAGACATGGAAAGAAGAGGAATTTTGAAGAGAAGATAAATGAATTATAAATGATAAGGAAGGTTTTGGGAGAGAGCATAAGCATTTAGATAAATGAAACTGTGAAAGAAGACATTTAAAGTAAATCAAAAAAATGTTTTAAAAGAAAAGTTCTTAAGAGGCACATAAGCATGCTGTAGTATATTAAGTAAAAAGACTATAAAATGTGTGTATGTATACAACTCTTTTTCATTATATTAATGATATTATTTAATTCAATTGGAATTTATTTTTTTTTATTTTTTTTTTTTTGAGACAGGGTTTCTCTGTGTAGCCCTGGCTGTCCTGGAACTCACTCTGTAGACCATGCTGGTCTTGAACTCAGAAATCCGCTTGCCTCTGCCTCCCAATTGGTGGAATTAAAGGCATGTGTCACAATCGCCCAGCTTAATTGGAAATTCTAAGAGCTTAAATGAGGTGACCTATAAAGAATTATATACTTCTTACAGTGTTTCATTTCAAATTTATGGCAAAGAATAAATAGAAGATATTTTCATTGATGAGCCTTGAGAGATGGCTCAGTGATTAAGAACTGGGATCTATGTAGGGGTTTTGACATCCACAAGATGTCTCCTAAGCATGCCTCTTCTAACCTCTGTGTGCATTAGGTACCCACATGGTTCACATACATATATGGAGGCCAAATACTCACACATATAAAATAAAGTAAATCTAAATAATTTTAAAAGATCTTTGCACCAAAATAAATATGAAATTATTCTGTAAAGAAAAATGTATTTGTTCATTACATAAATTATATAATGTTAAAATCAGTTAATGTAAATACAATATGGGTTTTCTTCAATTGGTAGGGAAACACTTGACCCATCATCTCAGGTTCACTGTGCTTTTGAAATCATGAATATAAGACTTTTCAAAATTTAAAGGTGACTGTTTTCAGGATTAAATGAAGATTTTCTAAGTAAAATCTATTTATATATGATAACTCATAATTCTGATTGCACTGATTGTCATGTAACTTCTGAGTTTTCTACCCTATACTTTCTCTATGTTTTCATAATTTAAAGTATCTTCCTTATTTTTAAACGTGCATGTGTGTTGTGGTGGGGGTTGGGATGGTGGTTTCTGCATGCAAGTACTGGTATCTGTGCAGGCCACAAGAGGCTGCTGTAAGTTCCCCTGAAGCAGGAGTTACAGATGCTGATTTCTGTCCAACTTGGTTTCTGGGAATCAAACCAGGACCTAAGGGAGGCAAATACTGTTAGCCACTGAGTCATTTCTCTAGCATTCTATTTGTATGAATTTTAATTGTAAAATATATTTCAGTCTTTTCTTTTTTTAGAATGAATTTATTTAGTTACATCCCTGATGGCAGCTTCACCTCCCTGTTCTCCTCACAGTCTTTTATCTTGCTTCCCCCTTATCCATTTATCTTCCCTTTCTCTTCAGAAAAGGGAAGGCCTCTCACAGGCATCACTCAGCCTTGGCATATAAAGGTGCAGTAAGACTGGTGCATCTTCTCCTATTGAGCCTAGACAAGGCAGCCCAGCAGGGGAGAAGGGTCTCAAAAGCAAGCAAGAAATTGACAAGTGGCCCCTGTTCTCACTGTTAGGAGATTCCACATGAAGACAAGCTACATAGCTGGTTCATATGTGCAGTGGTCCAACATCTATCACATACTTCAGTCTTTTCAATTTGATAACTATCACTAATGTAAGAAGCTACTTAGGGATTTAGCATTGAAACTCTGCATGTCTACCATGAAACATGATTTCATGTATGTTCCTGGAACATCATATTCTCTGATCTTCAGAGCTCTGATAGAAACAGACTTTTAGTCTCCAAGAATGAATTTTTCTGATAAACTTTTATCTGAATTTTAAATTAGAAATTTTTGAAAATTTTCTTTGATGATCCTGAAAGAGTAGATATATTTTTTATTCCTCGTTTGGTGACCATAGCATGTGATATCTCTAGAGTATGATAACTTATTTTCCTAAATAATAAATAAATAAGAGCAGCAATTTTTTAAAAGGCAACAAATAGTGCCAATTCTACAAAACCATTAGAAAAATATGAAAAATATATTACAAGTTCTATGTGCTCTGAATAACACAAGAATATATAGCCATGATATTCCTAAGAAATTATGTGAAGAAGAAAAATTATATCAGAATATAAGTATTAATCAAACACTGATATTTGGGAACAAATGAAGGATTGCAGAATATTTGAATACTGGATTGTGCATAAATTTTAAACAATAACAGAAAAAATATTAAAATCAATAACAAAGTTACTGGTGTGTATTTTAATTCAGTAAAAAAAAAAACATTTATTTTCAATTTTTTCATTTTCTCTATTCACTATTTTTTTCTCCAGAATCATCTCATAAAGAATTTGAATAGCTGTTATCTCTAAAGAGTCACTTCCTTTCCTAAGCACCTACTGAGATACTGATCTAATCCTAAATCATTCTTTTAAACTTTTATGTAATTTTTCATCACTTCTGAAGATTAAAAGAGTCGATGCACTTTTAGAAATAGGAACTGTGAGCAGAGTTATAATGATAATGCAAGATCCCTTAGGGAATGCCTTGGGAAGTGAATACATTTTCATGTATGAACAGGAATGTGTAGCCATACTCTGTAAATAAGAAAATCATGACTGTTTCTTTCGGGGATTACACTGGTCCAAAAAAAGTCATTGGAACAGATCTTTGCATGGAAAAGAGAGTGCTGTCAAGTTCTGGCAATTTGCTGTGAATAAGATAAAAACAAATAGCTGGTTTTGAACCTATAAATCCACTTACTATTCTCTTCTTTCCATGTGTTTCCTTTAGGATATGTCTTTTTTTAAAGAGTTCCTCCTTCCTCTTTTCCTCCATTTTCCATTTTTCCTATTACCTTATTGTCTCCATGACTCTTCACTTCTATTTCTCAAAATGTCATCTAGTAGCAGTTCTACTTTCTAGTTCCTTCTCTTCATTAACAAGGAAATATCAAATGACATTTTTATGGCTATTCATTTATTATAAACAATTAAGTCAATCTTTGTTTGAATTGATATGACCTTCTTATTATTCATACCTGTAAAAGGATGATCAACTCAATATAAATGAGAACTTAAAAGATCTTTTATGAAATGAGCCTTGGAGTCAGCCAAATTTTGTTTCTTCACTGATCTCTTGACGGAACAATTTTTCTCCTCTCTAGTGACTATGAATGAAAACATGAAATAGCAGTTGAGGCCTCAGATTCCATGGCTCCATGACTTAGTTTTATTTCTAGTTTCTGATTTATCAGGTGCCCTAGTTAGCATTAAGTCTTATTGTGACATTACCTAGAGTCACATAAGAAGGCAATCTCAGTTAAGGAATTGTCCAGATCATATTGGCCTGCAGGTATACATCGGAGGGACTTGTCTATCCATTAATTATTGTAGTGTAGGTCTAGCCAACTGTGGGCAGTGTTAACCACTATAGTTTCCTGGCCTTCCTACGGCATCTATCTCTCCATGAGCCTGAGACCAGGTGAATCAGCAGGCAGCATTTTCCATGTTCTCTATCTCAAGTTCCTGCCCAGATTCTTCTCAGTGATTGTCTATGACTTGGAAGTATCTTCCTTTCCTCCCCTAAGTTTGTTTTTTATCATAGTGTTTTGTCAAAGCAACAGAATGAAAACTAGAGCACTGGATCTTATACTGACTTTCAGCCCGTTAACCAGGGAACTTCTTAGTTCCCCATTTTTTTTATAATGGAATGAAACAGTTCCTATGGAGACTAAGATGCGAAAAATGTAACAAAGACTCTGAGTGGCTCCTACAAGTGATATAGAAACCTGTTGAATAATAAATCAAACTCCTTTACTTCCTGGAACTTAGCCAGGTTAAAAAATAATCCTGAGTAGCCAAACTAGAAAGTTCTCATTATTTTGAATTTCAATTCCAAGATGAGATGGTAAAAATAGAGCTAAAGAAGGCAAGAAAGCTAGCTTAAGGGGAGGAGAAAATGGAGGAAAATGCACAATATACTGGAAATATATTTTGTGAAGCTCAGTACTATGCATAATGCATAGATAGAAGTTAAGCTTGAGCTGTGACTTATCAATAGGCAGGGAAAGATGGGAAATGAAGGAGCATTTCATGGTCAAAGTAACTTGATTAGAAAAAAATGTATAAGTTTTATGCATAGAATAGTACCTTACTGAAAAACAAAGCCATATTGTATATTTTAAAATATGTATATGGGAGATTTCCAGTGGTGCTCCAGGAAAAACAACAAACAAACAAACAAACAAACAAGCCATGAAGTTACAGCTATGTGAACAAGATTGTGCACATTCATGTGTTTATATGTGAATATATGGTGCTTGGGCATGGTGGGGGTCAAAGAACAGTCTTCAGAGTCATTCGTCGGCTATTGTCTACCTGGCCTGAGACTCACCTAGTATTGTGTGCTGCTTTAGTGAGCCCCATGAATCTTCCTGTTTTTGACTTCACAGTGATGCAAGCAGGTGCCTTTTAGCATGAATTAGTTTTTATAAGCTTGTGTAATGATGTATGTACTTTTTTACATAGGTGCTAATGATCGAACTCAGTCACTTGAACATGGAAATTAGTTTGTCTACTGAACTATTTTCCAAGCTGTCCTGTATGCTTCTGTTATAGGAGGACTTTAAAGAAACCCCTAAAATACACACATTGAAAACCTAACATTTAGGAAATATATAGGAAGACATATGAAACAGAAACCTTGAAGGAATAATTGTCTTCAAATGAGTTAAGGTGGCTTCTAATCCTATATATCTAATATCTTCATGAATGGAAAAATACTTGGACACAAAATGATCCAGAAGGAACAGGTGTGAAGATAAAAGAAATGCAGCTCTGGTGTGGCAAGAGTCACTTTTGAAGGGGAAACCTTGGGGTTATTTTAAAAAATCAAAACTATAACAACACTAAACTTCTTAGCCTATGATGCTTTGTTACTGGGATCTTGCAGTATTAAATGTAGAATAAATAAGCTCAATGCAAACACAGAATTTAAGGTAAAGAATTAACTAATCTAATCCTAATTCTTAAGTCAGTTTCTCTCCCAGCCTTCGTATTTCTCCCAATGTATAAGGATGCGAATTGAATACAACATAAGCGAAGCCATGTCACTTAGATGAGTATTCAGGCATAATATCCATGGCCCAGGCCTCTATTGCTTTTGCTGCAATCGGTCATATTTGGCTAAGTGTGCAATGAAGCTACTCTGTATTAGAGATTGCACCAGATTGTTAGTATAGAAATATGGAAATGAGGTTAACTCACGTGCAGTCTCCAGGGTGCATGTTAGAACTCCAGTTACAGACAGGATTCCTTTATAGAACACATCTCAAAAGCAAACCAAGAATTTTAAAACATTTACCCTTCTTCAGAATTAAACTACCAGCCATTTTCTCTTAGCAATGTCTTTCTGAGTTCATCACACAGTGAGAGGCAATCAAGCTGTAACATTAGATTGATATTTAGTTCATATAGGTATATTATACTTTGGAAAAATATTTCCAAATATAATGGATACAGAGAGAAATGTAGAGTGATTATTATCAGTCAAAAATGGAAAAAATATGTCTATACTTACGTAGTATGAACTTCCCATTATTATGTACTGCTCATTGCATTGCTGATGTTCACCGATTTTTATATCCAAATTTGTTTTAAGATAAATTCAAAGAGTTATCTGAAGGTTATTAAAATATACTGAATTAAGTAAAACTACATTTATGGTGTAAATATATGTTGTAAACAAAAATTCTAATCATGTATACATCTTTTTTTATTAGATATTTTCTTTATTTACATGTAAATTTCTCCTTTCCCAGTTTCCCCTCCAAAAAACAAAGAAGCAAACAAAAATAACAAAAACAAACCCCTGTTGCCTCCCCGCTCCCCATGCCTGCCACCCCACACTCTCCCACTTATTGACCCTGGCATTCCCCTACACTGGGGCACAGAACCTTCACAGGGTCATGTATACATCTACAAAACTTTATTATTACCTATGATTTGAGACAATTTTACAACTGATGGTCATAGAATTCGAATGACTCATGTTCTACTTTGCTAGTAGAGCTGCCTCAACTGCCTGGGACTCCAAACGGTCACAGTGACTAAAAGTTCATTAGAGTTAGAATATTTCATTTTATGTTCTCTAAACCAAATATTAGATGGAGAAATGCATATTGTTTAGTTCAAGCATACTGTTCAATTACATTCACATTTTCACTATCACTATAGTAAAGACACCATGTCAGCGGGTTTGTACTTGGAAACTCTAAGGAGAGAGAGAGAGAAAGAGAGATAGACAGACAGTGAGAGAGAGAGAAAAAGAGAGAGAGGGAGAGAGAGAGAGGGAGAGAGAGAGAGAGGGAGAGAGGGAGAGAGAGAGAGGGAGAGAGAGAGAGAGAGACAGAGACAGAGAGAGACAGAGACAGAGAGAGAGACAGAGAGGGATATTAAGGTTAGAAAAGAAGGAAGCTATAATGGCATTGAACATCTGGGCTTGTCTGTTCTTACCCTGATGTCAGGGGCTATTTAATTAAATATTATTTTCCTTATGAACCTCCAAAACTATTTTTCTATGAACTATTTTCAACTTAGAATGCTGGAGATAAAGAATCCATGCATAAATGACTTGGAGGGTAGATTCTTGTGCTCAGTGCAGTGACTACTTCAAGAACTGTTGAAATGAATGAGGGCCAGCATTCCAGTAATGTCAATCCCCAGGCACACAGGGGAGCTTTTGCGACCATATTCACAAAGTTTACCCTCATATATATTACAGTTTCTCCATGTAAGTCATAATGATTTGCCTTTTTCTTATTCATTACATAAGCCTGAGGATCACTTTCATACATCACTATCAATCAGTCAATGAAAGCCTTCTACAGTCCCTCAATCTCTAATATAATCTTTAACAATTTATTTGTAATTTCGATATAATTTTCCCCTAACCCATTATTATGTAAGCCTTAGTAGACCAGAATTGTATTAAGTGTGCCCATTCCTCTATACAAATTTATAAAACACTTTCTACTATGGGGTAAGTCACTAACTTCTCATACAAGCAAATATATGAATACAAAATATTTGTACCATTTAATTAATATTTAATTTTCTTATTCGCAAAACTATCAGTGAAAATGTAATACTACTTAAAGAAAGAAACCATGTTGATCTACAGGTTTGTTATGTACTCTGTAACACTATAAGAATATAATTTGTTGAAATTTTAAAAATTAGACTCTTGATATAGTTCAGTATGTACAAGTCTGATAATCTGAATCCTGTCACAGTGATCCATGGTTGAATGAAAACCAACCACTGAATGTTGTCCTATGATTTCTATGTACCAGCTATGACAGGCACAAAAACACACACAAAAAATAAGTAAATAATGTAAAATAGTCTTAGAATCAAAATTATAGAATTGCCTTCCTAATGCCAGTTCTACAACATTCTTATGCAAACACCTAGTGGAAAAAATAGAATACTAGTTTATATGAAATTTGTCAATTCAATGATATACAGTATAAAATAATACTTGAGTGCTATTACATTCAATGAAATTGTTATCTAAATTGAATTATATTTTGCAATATTTAATAAATTAATTTTACTTTGAGCATAAATAATAAATACCTGGCTATATTATCATGATGTTGGAAGCTATTTATGCTAGAGATTGTAGAAAAAGATGGAATAACAGTTTGACTGGGCAATAAATAATGGATTTCTTATTCATTACAATTTATTTGTTTGTCTAGGTATTTCAAAATACTCATGATTTTGTCAGCCTTTAGTGTTAGACCATATAAAATAAAATTATTCTATTTCTTTATAATAGAACATTTCTAATTTCTAGAACATTATAATATAATATTTCTCCTTCCTAATATGTACCTTTTCAATTTAACCTTAGTCTACTATCTAATATTCTGCTATATTCACACACACACACACACACACACACACACACACACACACACACACACACACTAAGAGAGACAGAGAGAGAGACAGAGAGTATATATAAGTGACAATGTAATAAATTTTAGACCACTTACCTTCCAGTGAGTTCAACTACAATGATCTTCAATGTGCCATGTTAAAAGTACATTGAAAGTGAAAAGATAATCTGAATTAAAAATTAATATTTCAAGGCACAGCTTTTACACCATGCTTCATGCATTGATGATACTATTATTATTATGATTATTATTAATTATTATATGTTTTTTTTAAAGAAGTCGAGTGTTGTCATCTTCTTATCTAAATATCTTACATTGTAATAAATTTTTGCATAATGGAGGAAGCCCAAGTTTAATTAACTATTCAGATATAGTCTTAAGTACTAAGCCAGAAAATACTTGTTTGCAATTACCCTATGTATATTGTTTCTTTATTAAAGAAATTAAAACTTCTCAAGTCTCTCTTCCTCCTTTTCCAGCACTCCCATTTTTTTTCATTCTCTCTCATAATAATTCATAATAGCTAAATAATTCTTATAAAAGGTTCTTTCCTAAACATTAAGCAGAATAAAATTGTGTGTGTTATTCTCTTCATTAATGGTAGTGTTATCTGATTAAGGTCTGGAATGTTAATGTTGGTGCAGGAAATACCATTTCTATGTCTAATTTGTATTTTGAAGATAGTTACATCATGACAAAAATTGCCCCCCAACCAAAATAAGTTAAGGGTGGTTACTTGTTATTATGAATTTTGTTTCTCAGCTACAAACAATGTTGAATGGCACTTGGATCATTATCCATCCATCTTCATCTGTGAGATAATACAGTAATTTTCATATGCCCCAGTCTTCATTGATTAACTATGAAAGGAGCTATGTTGAAGTAAATAGGTCATTTAGGCACGCTTTGAAGATTATATTTTGCCATCAAACCTTCCTCTCTCTCAGTTTCCTGGCTACCATGAGTTAGATATCTTCAGTGTATCACATCTCTTTTACATGACATATTGCCTAGACAAACAGTGTAGCCAACAATGATCAGAAGATTTTGAAAATGTGAACCAGAACAAATATTTCTCCTGTTCACTTGATTTTCTCAGATATTTTGCCACAACCACAAATGAGCTTAATTTAGACAAAAACAGTATGCTTGGAATGTTGCTGAACTCTAAGAGGTATAATTGTGTGAACCTGGAAAATTAAAATTCCTTAAATCTAGTTTAAGTAGTAGAATATGTGTATTTGTAATAATCCAGACTCAATGTGTGCTGCTTTTATTTTTAGGTAACTTTTTTCTTCTCGGGTCATATATTAAGCACATACTTAATGAAGAATGTGATGCTGTGCAGTGGATAAAGGACAAAAGACATTTCTACTGTTTGCAATGTGGGGTAAGTGACAGGAGTAAGAGGAAGCAGGAAAATGCATATAAGAATGGGTCCTTGGTGACACCTTTGAGAGATTAATTGGCATCTCATTGAATTTTGGTTGAATTTTTTTCATTTATTCATTTCTCTTCTAGGATAATCACCAGAGTTGGCTATATACCAAGTTTTGAGCTTTAGGGCAAATTGCTTATCTTAAAGTTTCTGTAGTTTTTCTTTTGCTAAGAACCCACATACCACAAACAGTCCTTGGATATCATTGGCTAGTAACATTGAGGAGATTCGTACTAGGCACTTTGATTGTCAATGTGAATTAACAACTAATGGCTTAGGTCAAGAACTGTTTCAATCAATCAAAACTACTTTATTGAATGTCTTTAAATATAAGTTCAATTCATTCCCTTCCCAATCCACCTCTTTCAGCCTCTGGTGGAATTCAAGCAATAGAGTCTATTACAACTGAGAAAGGAATGTCTCCCTTGAGCCCATCCTTTCTGTTACTCACTCTAGCATCGAAGTGAGTAACACCTCCTCAGAACACGAATTTAAAAAGTGATATGAAGAAAGCTTTTTCACACTGACACTGTGGATAATATAAATTGTAAAAATGGCTATTGTCATATTTCAATGTGCTAAAAGCAGATGATGACAGGTTTTACTTTCAAATTACAAAATAGTGAAATGCGTGTTGTCTGCTGAACTTTACCAGAGTGTTAGCATTGATTGATTACTAGTTAAATATGAGACATATTGATAGAGTATATTTAACGAGGTAAATTTAGTTAAAGTGTAACATATTACTATATTATATATATAAAATTAGAGGCATAGTATTGCAAGAGTTCAATACCTGGAAATTTTATCTATTTACTCTCACATAAATTCATATTTTAATTAATTCAGGAATTTATGGAGTTACTGAAAACTTATTTCCAAACTTTCTAATACCAAAACCTCTTAAAATAATTTATTCTCTACTGAGAATTGCAAAATAAGGGAAGAAGTGATTCAGAAACTTTTAAGAAAAGATGATGTCATCAGGTCACACTCCAACCCTTATAACAAACAGTAATTTACAAATTTTAGCAGCTGAAATAAACCATTAATGAGCACCATCTTCTGTTACCTTAATAAAATTTACGTACATTAAAACTATTAAGGTTAAAACATAAGTGGTTGAGTTGAAAGTATGAGAGAGACAGAGACTAACTGACTCTGTGGCTTCCAGAAGCAGTTAAAAATTACCTTCTGAGTCAAGAGTTGAGCATCCTTTCTTGGGTCTTCCTTGTTGTAAATCACAAAGGGCATAAACAAAACAATATAAGAAACAACTCACTCTGTAACTAAGTACAATTTTCCTGAAAGTTTGGCCAGTGAGAGTCTGTGCCTGTAGAAAAATTCATGGGTAAATATAATTAAAAAAAATAATGCTACCCCAAAAGTTCCATATCTATACTTCTTTTCCTTTAAGCACAATCTTTTTTTTTTTATCTATATGGTGGACCTAGAGTAACCACTTTATTTATTTATTTATTTATTTATTTATTATATATTTTCTTTATTTGCATGTCATATGATTTTTCTTTTCCCAGTTTCCCCTCCTAGGATCAAACAAACAAACAAACAAACAAACGAAAAAAACAAGAACAAAACCCTGTTAGTAAAGGAAGGGTTACTGTGGAAGTCAAAGCCACTTTGCTGGCTCTTAACTTACAACCTAGGCTTTAAAGCAATTTTTAGAAATAAAGAGACTTGAAATAATCAAGAATGATAACAGAATGATTTGAATCTCATGTCTCCTCTGTCCTCAGTTGTTGCAAAAAGTTAAGACACACAGGTATCAAACCCTGACATTATTACTGATGTCATATTGTGTTTGAAGACAGGAGCCTAGTATGGCTGTCCTCTGAGAACTTCTACCAGCAGCTGACTGAGACAGACGCAGAGACTTGCAGCCAACCATTAGACTGAGGTTATTACTTCTATGGAAAAGTTAGGAGAAGGATTGAAGGACCTAAAGGAGATGGCAAGCCAATAGGAGGAACAAGAGTACTGACTATGCTAGACCCCTCAGACCTCCCAGTTACTAGGCTACCAACTAAAGAGAATACATGGGCTGGTCTGTGGCCCAGACATGTTATGTAGCAGAGGACTGCCTTATCTGGTCTGCATGGGAGAGGATGCACCTAATCCATTAGAGACTTATTGCCCAGGGAAGGGGGATGCTGGTGTGTGGTGAAGTGGGGTGTGTATGTGAGGGGTACAGGGGAGTGGGTGGGTGTGTGAATGGGGGAGGACTCTCAGATGCAAAGGGGTGGGCAGATAGTGTGAAGAATTTTGGGAGAAGGAACCGGGACGGGGGGCAACATTTGGAATGTAAATAAATTAAATAATTTAATAAAAAAGGGGAGGCAAAGAATTGTCAGATGATTGAGTTGTCAAAGAAAAAGATTACATTCACTATATTCAGCGTACAAAACAAGAGTGTGAGCTAATATATGTAAAAAACAAACAAAAAATTAAGATAAGAACAGAAAAGCCATGTTCCCTTCTCCTCTATTTCCTGACTAATGGCAAGGAAGTAGTGTGTTCTGTAAACCAAGATACAATCAATTATTATATCATCACATAAGCTACGTTATTATTATTAAATTGCAATAATAGATGTATGAAGTCTAAACTGGCCATGACAGTGATTTTAATGTTTCTATATCAAAGATTAAAAAGATTTTAAAAAGAAGAATTAAACATATTTATGTTGCTATATATGAACAAAGCCATTTTGGACTTTATGATTGTAATTGTCTCATTGTTCAAACTAAAGGAATTTATTATTGACATTTTATGTAGTTGACATAAAGGGCAACTCTAAGTTTTATAATTATCTTTAAATCTGTATCAGTAAATGGGCCTCCTGGCTTCCTATTGCCAGGCAAATAAGTGTATCCTTACATGGAATTAGAAACACATTGAATTATGGCAGTTATCTCAAAATGTTTGGCAGCCTGTGTGCAAACTAGCTAACAGTTTCTAAGTAGAAATATAACCGCTGAGTCTTCTCTACCATCTCCTTTCACCACTGCAAATTATAGATATGGTAAATGAATATGTAGATAGAATTAAATATCTCACCTTCCCAGATGGAGTAAAAACAAAACTATGTTTAATAATACTTATGTTGTGAAAGCTGACCCACCACAAGTTGGATAGATATCTTCCACTGTGCATGGGAAGAACAATTTTGTCATAGCTCCATGTAAAGGCAGAGAAGGATTTATGTAGAGTGAGCACTCATTATACTAGGCCAACAAGACACAGACCCAAACCTTATCCTCCATAGGAGCATGTAGATGAATTTTAATTCAGCAACATTGCTTCTCTGGCAAGGGTTCACACCAACAGTCTTTCTATATCTGTGTGATCCAACTGGAATACAGATACGCCTTTAATCCCAGGAGACAGAAGCAAGCAGATTGCTGACACCTAGGTCAGCCCAATACAGAGCAAATTTCAGGTAAAGAAAAGCTTAGGCCAAGATATGGAGATACATACCATTATTCACAGCATTCAGAAGATAGAGGCGTGCAGCTCTGAGTTTCTTCAGACAGTTGAGTTCAAGTCAATTATTTTGATACAGTTCAGGCTTAAAAAGTTGGGAATCAGTGCACTGGAGTTGAGTTTGGGCGGTTCAATGCAGGTCAGCAGAGGCAGTTGAAGACAAGGAGTAAGGAACTACATGATTGGAACAGATTACTAGAATTTAGGTCAACAGAGCAAAAAGTCAGAAGCTGAGAGAAGCCTGTTTCAATCACTAAGGTCTGAGAGGAGTTTGAGCCAGAACACCTGACTTGAACCTGCCAGCCAGAATTCAGAAAGCCCCAAAAGGGTGAGCTTATTCAGCACTAAGCTTTGGAGATGACAATTACTTCAGGGGAAGAAAGATTAATTTTATGAAGAGAAGTTTTAACATATGTGTTAAAAGTGATTTTTCTCAGTTTTTCTTAAATATTGATGTTTTCTTGAGTAGTCTATCCTCACATTGATTGGGCTTTGCCAAGGATATGCCGAAATAATCAAACTTGTTTATTCTCAAAGAAAACTACACTCTGTTTTGTTTATAGATGTCTACATAAGATCCATGGTTGTCTATTTAAACTTACATGGAGAGTTTGTTTGTTTATTTATTCCACACTTAGAATAAGAGTACTATGTGAGAGCAGATTCCTTGGCAGCAAGTAAAATCATCTGCAGTGCTCTCCTGATCAGACCAGGGATGTTGGATTTGTCCTAGTAATTGCTTCTGTTTTTCTGTAGCTCCCACTAATAGACTTAAATTTTATTTAGTACTGTCCTTCGCACACAACTTTCATTTTCTATATCTAGCTTTTGAATCTTTGTTTCCATTCAATTAACTTTGTCCATCTTTCCCTTTAAATTTTTGCTAACATTGTTCACATAAAGATAAAATTATGTAATACATAATTAACTTTTGTGAGATCAAACAATTTGTCTGCATTAAGAGGCATGTTCCTGAGGGAGAAACGTCAATAGTACTTCCTGTGATGTAATGTTTTACAGTCATGGCATCACTACAAAATAAATTGTATTAAACACTTCTGTCCAGTAATGTCTATATCAAATATCATGTAATGTTTAAAAACTAAAAAGGCATGAATCTTTAAATTAACCCTAAAATATTTCTATGACTTGGTTAGTCAGTCAGAGTACACAAATTGCACACAAATTTCATCAAAATGTGCTTTATTCAGTCTAAAGGATACTACAAAATTATGAGATATGTATTTTATACTTAAATTCTTTATCCTCTTACATACAAAATTTTCTTACCTAAATAAAAATAGCCACATCAGTGTGAGTCATGATATTTTCACTAAAATGCACATTTGGTGAAAAAAATTAAGTGCAGTCTACTCATTTTACAGCAGTTCCTATTCTATAGAGGACTCTACAAGAGCAGACATATTGACTAGCTCAGATGCCAACAGTATTAACCCTTGATTATTTATAGGAGAAACTTGAATACAGCCTTGAAAGTAGAGATCTCATATGGCCTGGCTTCCTCTTTGGTACTAACCTTTAAATATAAAATTAGTCTTGGATCTCTTCTAACCATTTGAAATATTGCCTTAGAGTATAGGTCAGCCTTGTTGAAGACAAGCAATGTATCTATACCTTTGTCCTGGTCTCAGTGAGGTAGCAATATTAAATATTACAGTATATCAAAACTCTGCTATTTCAAAATTTTATGAGGGACATGAAGTTTTCAAGCCGAAACTTTAGCTGGTACACAAGACACCATGCTTTCTGTCTTGGTAGACCCTAATTTCTCATAGTAATCTTGAATGTTAAACAGATTTCAGAATAGTATTTCAATATGCATTTAATCTTTCTTTTCCTACTACTTTAACTACACTTTATAAACTTTTCTTCTCGAGACAATTTTTGACATAAAATCTTATTTTTATTCAAAAATTTCAATGTGAATTTACGAAAGAAAAAGCATGAGGTTCTAGGACTTAGTTCTTTAATTTTACTGTCTTCATTAATATGAATCCAGATAATATTATAGATAATATTATAATAATTAACATTTAGAAACCACCTATAATACACAAGATATATTACACAAAATTACAGTGAATCTTCAAAATAGCCCAATTTCATGAGAGTAAATAACTATCTAATGTATAGCTGAGAAAATTAAGCCAGGACATGTTTATCATGTTTACTGTACATCTTGAAAGACATAGATTGATATACTGAAAACATGATACTTTCAATTGCTCCATTTTTCTTTTATTCTACCTAAAATACTTTAGAACCACATTGGTGGCATCTAATACAATCGTTAAAATTGAAGGGCATACTTAAACAATTGGCTGTTGTAAAAAGTTGTGCTCTTTGACGGTATGTTTCTCATATAATTGGTTGAGGTTGATGAAAATTGTATATAGAATTCTGGGATATGTTCATGGACTTATGAGAGTCTGGCAATTCAAATAGAAAAAAAAAGACTTTTTCTAATTTGCACAGATACCTACTTTATGACAAAAAGGATGGTTTATAACCTGGGGCATAATATTTTTCTTCGCCACAATTGGTCAACTGTGTTTTTTTATTTTTTCAGACTTTATCCAATCTGTAGTTCTTAAAACTAGAACTTAAAATCAATAAGAAAAAAAGAAAAGGCTTAAATTAATGCTGAATCAGGCCCTTTAACACCAGCTGATTATGCAGTGAACACATAGTTCTGTTTACAGTAGACCTCTCTAAGACATAAGCATAACATTAAAATTAAGAATCTATTCAGGGAGTAGGGAAATCATTACAAAAATTATTTATTACAAAAGGCAAATGCATATTTATTACATAACTCTGAAAGACATGGTTACTCCTCCTTAAACCTCCCTAAACATCATTAGGTATTTAGGAGATCTATAACTCTTAATTGTGTCAGTAAAGTCAGTGAAAGGGTTGATTCTTTGGGGAGAAAAGAATACAAGTACTTGGCTTGGGCTGGATGCTAGGAAAACAAATCACTGTAGAATGTGGCTAGATAGGAGTTGAGGGGTAAGGTTGAGACGCATTAGCAAAATCATCTAGATAATTAGAGAAATCATCCTTCGGTAGACCTTAGTAATAGGGTAGTTATTAATACTTGCAACACCTAAGCACACTGAAGTAATTATCATTTGACTACATATTTATTCTACCTTTCCTGTTGGGTTTGTTTGTGTTTGCGGAGTGTGGTTTTCTCAGAAGCATGTGTGTGGAGTGTGTGTGTGTGTGTGTGTGTGTGTGTTTGTATATATATGTATATACATAGAGACATATATATATATACATATATATATACATATATATATATGAATTAATTACACATTTAAAACCTCTGCATTAGGTACATCTGAGCAATCCTTTCTTTCTCTGCTCCAGCCAGTCTGGATTTTAGATCTCTCCCTTGGTGTTAGGACCACTAGGACTCGGAAGATCTGTCTTTCGGACGCCTGATTGTGCTTTTTGGGAGTTCCAAGCTCCAGGAGCCTGTACCATCCTCTATCCGAAGGGGAGGAAAGAAGCCAAAGAGAAAGCATCCCAGCAAGAGGTTTTTCCCTCCTACTGCTGGCTGGGTCAGGAACTAGCCAGGTCTGGAGCGGGGTTCTTAGATTACACAGCAAATCAACAACTTCAGCACCGCGGACAGCAGCGCCTCCCGCTTAGACTGAGGCGCATCTCTTCAGCCTTGGCCCCGACTCCAGTTCTCCAGTTAATGGCCTGAGCAGCTAGCTTCCTTCTCTCCTTTGCTTCCAAAGCAGACGAAAGCAGGGCAGAAAGGTTGTTACAGCAAGGAGTGCAGTAGGAAAAGAAAAGGAAGAGGAGGAGGAGGAGGAGGAGGAGG
>NW_022196903.1:39946815-39967164 GCF_008632895.1 Mastomys coucha
CCCCCGCAACGCGTCCTTTGCTGATTTTTTTTTTTCTAGAAGAGAGGGCGGGGTAGGTGTCAGTCCCCTCCTCTCCCTCACCCCTCCTATTCCTTCTCGGTTTGAATTCTTCCCCTGGCATTTCACTGGCTCACAGAGCAAGAGACCAGACCCACAGAGAGGGGAAAACCAAGCTGCGCCTCCCCTGCTGCTGCCAGCCCAGAACTGGAACCTAGAGAGGGTGAGGGGAGAGGAAGCAAAGCAGGAGGAGCTTGGCTTTCTCTCGCATCTGAGGACAGACTGGTTCCCTTCAAGAACCTCACAGAGAGGCAGACTGCATCTCTGCAGCGAGCTTTTGGAGTACCACTGGCCCGGCGGCTAAGGATGGTGATGTCTCTGAGAGCCGGCTGCAGGGCAGCGCTCTCCCTCTGGATTCTCAGCAGCTTCATCTGCAGAGCCTGGACAGCTCCCTCCACGTTCCGTAAGTAGCTCTCTCCTCTCCAGGCTCCGTACTGGAGCCACTTCAGTGCCGCATTGGTGTTGGGGCGCAAGGGTATCAACTCTGAGGTGCATTCTCAATTCTTGCTCCTGGTATTTGTGTATCGGATGCTTCGCGTTTGCAGCCACTGTCGCAGAGAAACTCCAAACCCAGGGAGCTCCTTGTTCAGTGGAGATTTTCATAGTGCTGGATGCTTCTGGAAAGTTGTTCTTAGTCTCGAAGATCGGTCCGCAACCGCTTGGTTAGAGTGATGAGTGGAGCCGTTTCTTGATTCCTAGCAGTGCAGTCTGGAGATGATTACCTTCTACTTAGGACAGAAAACTAGCATAAGTTTTTTTAATTTTTATTGATGGTTTTAAGTTGTGTTGGTCTGAGGAAGAAAGAGGAAAATACTTCAAGCAGTTTTTCACCTATGCCCTTCTCAAAAGTTAATGCTCATTTAGTCCCTTGATTGTGTGTATTTTAAAAGTGAGGCTAATATTGGGACTGATACTGCACTAATTCCTTAGTGGTTTGGGGAAATGAGCATGACTCATGCAGGCTAGGACTTGGGACAGCCAGTGCAATGTCATAATAAAAAGATGGTCTGAAAGTTTTTAAGAAAATGATTCAACTGCTCAAAATGTGTGGTTTTAAGGGGAGGGGTAGAAGAAATGGAAGATCTGGCCAATTTTCTTCATTGCTTTAGAAACTCATAGTGTGTATGAAGAGAGGAAAGGTATAGTTGGCTTTGGCTGAGAAAGAGTTAAAAACTGGACTGATTTTCTGTAACACTTTGCACAGTTTTCCTAAGCACAGCCTTGTTTGTGAGACTGGGTGAGTCCATTAGTGAAGGAGTGTGGACTATGGAGTTCAAGGGGAAATATTCTCCACTTAGGTAGAATACACAAGTTCAGAAGTTTCTAGGTGTTTCACACATGCTTGCCCCTCCCTTCGTTTATAGATTCTGTGGATGCATTAATGCTCACCTTTGTCTGTATTTCAGTATTAATATTATTATTCCACTGTATAAAATATTAAGAGCAGCTATGAAATAAGTTTTGCAGGTTTTGATCAACAATCATCACCAGTGTTATGATTAGTAGTATTTGGACATATTCCCCAAGTATCCTTTATGAGATTCTATTACAGTGCTTAAAGATAGAGATGCAAAAAAGGAGATAACTAAGTTGTAGTGAACTTGAAACTTTAATGTATTCTTAGAACACAAACAAACCTAAAAAAATGTTTTGTTTTTAATCTGTGTTGATTGTAGAGACTTAAACGGAAATTGTAAAGCTACCATTAGTAAATTATTTTGATGGAACTTTAACTTTCACTTTAATATATGATTGCATAGAATTTGCTTCCACATTTTGTACAGACTTACTAAAAGTTAGAATATGTAGCACTTTCTTATTAGAGTCTTTACTTCCCAATAGCTTCCAGAATTCTGTATCTTATCTTTCTGTTTGCCTGAGTAGGAAAGGGTCAATCTGGACCATTAACCATGAATCCAAAATTTTGTATTTGCCCTTATTGCATTGATATAGTTCATAGAATCAGAAGTTGTTATTTCAAAAATATGAGCTTAGTTTTACTACTTAGAATTCAGTAAAGAATAACACAAAGATCACTATGCTTAAATTTTTTGTGTTTGAGATTTAGGGTTTATTTAATTGTTATTTCATAACTTAAATAATTAAAATATTTATTGGGTTTAGAAAACATTTTATTACATTTGAATATAAACTCTAAAACACAAACAAAAGTGAAGTTAGTTATGAGTGGTACCTACATTTACTAATGAGCTTGAATTTTCAATTTTATTTTATTTTACACATAATAAAAATATGTATTTATGTTATATTTTGAATCACTGAATGCCTGTTATGTTTATAATACATAGAAATGTTTAAAGCAGAAAAATTGTAACTCCATGAATCTAAGTTAATGAACAGCTCAACCAGGAGGGGTCATCATGACACAGAAAGTAGTAGAAAACTCTAAAAGGAATAGTAAGGATATAGTCTGTGTTTGGAAACTATGAGGGCTATGCTCAAACATCCTTCTTCAGAGTAACTTTGTAGCATAGAGAGGAATTCTTGTATAGATGATTAATATCTCAAATTTCTTATTATTCATTTCCAGTGTACACTTGCTTAAGGCTTGTTTCATTTTGCAGATCTGGGCATGTATATACAGGTTCCTCATCCTACGTTTGAAGACATATTTCATTTTAAATTAAAAGAAACTTACATTTTAGGATCAATAAAATACGATCTATTTATATGTGATAATAAGAATGATGCAATCCTGGTCTGAGAAGTGCATGCTTCCTTTCCTGTGAAGGCTCATATGAAAAGCTCAGAGGGAGCACTTCACCACTAGGGGGTAAATTGATTAGACCATGCTTTTAAGACTTACAGAGCTGCCCTAAATGATAAGGGGCTTAAACTAGGACTTAGTAAGTTTGATTCTTAAATATTACTGAATATTTCCTTATGTAAGTATTTACTAATCAAGGCTAATTTATATGATTCTTATGGAGCCATTACATACAATTTACCTGACTCTCATATTGCAAGATGTGTTTTGCATGTATTTAAATGTCCTACAAATATAATGTACAAAAAGCATATACGAATTCATGTTTATATATGGATTAAATAAATATCATTAATATACAAGCATGTACCATATGATATCAAATAGATATCCATAGAGATGTAAATATGTACATATTTAATTTTTGTAACAATATTTAAGAATTTTATTTTGTAATTAGGGTTATAGCTAGGCCTTTTCCTATACAGCTTCAAGTGGCTTTCATAAAAATATGACAGTAGTTTATAAATCATTTTTCTCTTTATGAATTCATATATTGTCACCTAAGTGGCATTTTAAAATATAATGTACAAAATAATATGAAATCAAATGTCATATTACCTCTAGTTCAAACAGAATAACAAGTTGGTTAGCAAAGAAAATTTTAACTGAAAAATGCTTTTGAGAAGCAGGACTCATAGGGGGAAGGGTTATATAATTTTTAGATAATGCAAATCAGTAAGAAGAAAACTGCTAACTGATCAGAGATAAATACATATCTTGCTTTACAGGCATTGACACTGATACTACGATTATGATAATTCTTATGTTTTATTCCTTTACAACAAGGTAGGACAAATTTTTTAAAAATATACTGCCATCTAGTTAATAAATTATTTAAATAACCTAATTTAAACATACATGGAGAGAAATATATGTATTTATACATATATAATTCATCATTTGTGAGAGTTTCAAAGTTTTATGTACATTATATCTTCAAGCATATTTAAAATGTATATTCTTCATTACTTTCAGTAGCACCAATTTTCAGGTTCTATAATTTCTTCACGCTTCTATTTCATTTGTTTGGATGAATAAATCCTATTAGCAAAAATAACTTTAAAACCTTTAAAAGTGAATGAATTAGCCTTTTTGTTTGATAAATTTTATACTGATTGAAAGATGAATGGTCTGTGATATCTAATCAATTTTCATTTAAAAATAATATATTTATTTGTTAGAAATACAGTAGATAATATACATATATTCTCTGCTTAAAATTCTTAAGAACATTATAGTATTTAATCTTATTAAAAATCTTAGATGTAGGCTAGAAAAATTGCTGATTTGCTAAACTACATCTTGTGCAAGGAGGAGGACCTGTGTTGTGATGTCCAGAACCAACCTAAGTCCAGATGTCATAGTGCTCATCTGTAAGCCTACTGTTGGTGAAATGAAGACAAGTAGGTTTCCAGTGACTAATCAACAGCTAATGTAGCCAACCATTGAGCTCCAAGTTTTGTGAGATACACAGACTCAACAGCAATAGCAAATACGTAGTAGAGGAAAATTTATAATTCTGGCTTTCACATACAGTGGCCCACATGTTAATGACTGTAAATGCGCACACCCCAAACCACACGGACACATATGTGCTATGAAACTGAAAGAATAAATGTAGACAACACCAAAGGTCATGGCAAAGTGGATGGGAAAAAGCCTGCAAGGCCTCAACCTTACATTAACAACTATAGACAACTGAAGAAAGCTGGAAGCAGAAGTGGACTCTCCCAGGAAAGAGCACATTGATGAGTTGTCTAGTGTTCAGTGGTTTATCCCTGAAAACATACATACAAGTAACACTATGTGGACCAACTCAGTTATATTTAACCTATCTATCTATCTATCTATCTATCTATCCATCCATATATATATATATATATATATATATATATATATATATATACCATTAGTAAATTATTTTGATGGAACTTTAACTTTCATTACATAACTCTGTAATGTAATAGTATGCAATAACAGTTAATAAAGAGGAAGTTGTAAATTTAAAGGAGAGTTATTGAGAGGTATATAGGAGGATTGGAAGAGAGGAAAAAGAATGGAGAACCATGGTAATTACACTATAATTTAAGAAATAAAGGACTAACAGATTCATGTTGTCTGTGTAGTGATTAATATTAACAAAATAAAGAAATACAACATCTATACAGATTTTACCATGTTGTCTTTGACTTTAGGAATACTTTATCACTTATTTTATTTCCAAATAAATAATAGAGAACATGGTATTATAAACCAGTAAAAATAGTTGCATGTGAAGTAAATTTTGTTTTTGTCAATATCATTAACTTACATTGAATGTTATCAGCATCTCCACAGAGATGAATGTTTTTAAAAAGGCAGGTATCAGAAACTTGTTATATGTGTTAATCATTTGATATGGAGTTGTTTGGAAGCTACATGTTTATTTTTGTTATTTCACGTATATTTGAATAGTATTGAGGCAGTTTTTTATAACTTTTAATATTCTGTTAAAAATATAAGGTGACTTCTAACACAGTAAACATTGAAATTATGGATTTTATCATCTCCTGAAATCTATAGACTCCGGACATTAGGATGTAGAAATATGACCTGTTTCTTGGTCATAATAGTTTTATTGGGAAAATATATATATATACTTGAAGCACTCAGACTCTGGGCCAATGATTCCTTCATTGCTTTCCAGCTTAGGTGTATGTCACTGGGAAGCACAGGCAGATATGTGAAGCTCCTCCCTTTATTCATGCCAGGCTGTCTACAGAAAAGCCCTGTTCAGAAGGGATGTACACAAGAAGAGTTCAACTCTGCAATAAGAGTGGTAGTGCGATGAAACATGATTATTTGTTATTCCAATAGCTGGAGAGTCTGTTGAGTGAATGAAGATGAAGGAACTCAATTGTCTCACATGTACCCCTCATGTCTCTGTGCCATCCATAACTATATAGAAGTTAATATCTGAGCTCCATCTAAACGACTTTCTGATAAAGAACTCAGGCAGAGAAGAGAATTTTGATTGTTTTGCAAAATGTTGAAAAATTTCATAAATTTTTTTATAATTGAAGAAAGTGAGTGTGTGAAAATTTCTGCAGGTTTTAGGATCAAGGACTAAGTAATGTTTGTCTTTTCTCATGTGGTACACTGTAGGAGAATTTCGGTTTTCATGTGACTTCTTGGGTGTCCCATTCATGCCTTTCTTCTTCATGATCTTATTAATGATATTTATTTCAGGGAGAAGCACTTTCCTATCTGGAGTGAATAAATATTACCATTTACCGCACAGCCTGGTAGAAGAGTGGTCCCTGCAGGTTCACTTCCATCTTATTTATGTCTCAGGCAAATTCTACAACTTTACTGACCTGTTCTTTCATTCCACTTTTATGCCCTTTTTCCTTTCTATGCAACTATGAAGACACTCTTACTTCCAGTCATATATCCTGTGCCCAACGCCATAGCCATACTTTAAAATCAAAGTTGATTATTTCCTCAGTTGAAAACTTCGTTTTAGGAGCTATTTAAGCTCCTGCTTAGATTATATAGGTGGCAGACAAATCATACTAACAGCTTGAAGTATCTGAATTTTTTTTATATAACACTCCAGATTTTTAATCCTCCCCTGATAGTAGGAAATATGGAAATAAAGATGTAGTCATTGGCTCCGAGTTTGCTTGCTGAAGATAACATATTTCTGGTACACTGTAAAAGTGTGGAAGAAATATAGAAATGCTCCTGAGAGCTACAGTTCACATTGATTTAAGCTTATTTGAAATGCCCTCATAAATATGAATAGCGATTATATTTTTAATGTCTGAATGATTAGGAAAGTGAAAAATTAACCCTGGTAATATTTAAGTAGGTAAACATCCTTAAACATAGACAGTACTTTGCTTGTTTAGAATTCTGTTTCTTCCAGTATATCCATTCCTCTTGTTATTTGCACTGAGATGGTGGGCTGAGATGTGAATCTCAAGAAATAACAGGCAATAGAGGTGTGACCTACATACACACTGTCAGATTTGCTAAGCCTGTGCTGTGCTGTGTGGTGCAGCTAAGTTAGAATTGAGTTATATAAACTTTAATGAAATTCAACAAGGGTTTACTCACCTCACTGTCATAATGTCATGTTGGAATAATATGTGAAAGAAAAAGTTTTCAATGTGCCACAGTTTTCCACTAACCACTGCCACTGTATCAGCTTTGTCTTTCTGTAATGCTATTATTTAAAAGCTATGCGCAGATAAAAGTATATGTGCATAGTATGAATAAAACAGCCTTTGAAGTAGAGAAACATGAGTTAACAGACAAAACACTAAATTTGAATTTTTATCATCTAAAAATTTAAGGTGCCTTTTATAACTCATATGGACTTAGTTATTTTGAACTAATGCAAAATGTAGGCTCATTAAATACAAGTACACTGCTAATTCACTTACCTAAGGAGACACAATTCAATTGAATTATTAAGTTTGCAAAAATATGTAATATCTACTACTCAACACTTTTTGCCAATATTTCAGATATTAAGCAGTATTTAAAAATGGAAGAATATTTTAGCCAATGTCATGTTGCCAAATATTATCATAATTTAGGGGCATTGTTTCTTTAAAGTTTGCTGATCATAGAGAAGACAATGATCTTTTCTGCTTTACATTGCTTAAACTGGTCATAAACTTGTAGTAGGACTTTACAATTTTATAAAATATATTTGATATATTTTTGGTTCAAAGTAAATATGTCCAGAAGAACAAAGTAACATGTCTCAAAAATACTACTTTTCAGATTTAAATGAGTGAATTGGGTTATTAGTATTTGGAATATCAGGTTTTCAGATTAATAAAGGAAAAATTATTTTAAAGTGAACAAGGAACATTTTAATTCAGTAATTATTTCTTTCTACTTAAGTTCTGCTAGCCATAAAATACTTGAAGCAGAATATGGCTAAAGTGTCTTCCGAAGCATTGTCTAGGAAATAGCCAATCATGTTCCAGCAGGAAATGTTACATTCTATTCCTAATGTCAGCAACCGGTAGGTTTGCAAACAACTTTTATTAGTCATTAATATAATGCTTATCACTTAAATAACTCGACGAACACTATATTTTCTCATAAAAAAACATAAAATTGTGCCTTATATTTGAGAGTGCTTCGTGACAGTAATAATGAAATCTTCAAGAATAACATTTTACTGAGTCTCAAAGACATCCTTATTTTTCATAAATTATTCAAAAAAATCTGTAGTTTAGGCAAATGCAGACTTCTCTAATTTTTCTTTTTTGTGCATTACCTTAAGGAGGAAAGATGAATAGAAATTTTAGCCTGGTGTGGTAGCACACATCTTTGATTACAGCATACAGGAGAGAGAGGCATTTGCATCTTTTGACTTCAAGGCTAGCCGGATTTACATAGTAAGTTTCAGGATAGCCAAAAATATAGTGAGATGCTGTCTCAAGAAAAAAGGACAGACAGAGAGACAGACAGGAGGGAAAGAAGGAGGGAAGGAAGGAAGGAATGAAGGAAGGAACAAAGAGGAAAGAAAGAAAGAAAGAAAGAAAAGAAAGAAAGAAAGAAAGAAAGGAAGGAAGGAAGGAAGGAAGGAAGGAAGGAAGAAAATAAAAATTTTAGCTATACTTCTGTGTCTTGAAATTAAAATATGGCATCATTTCTCTCTGTCCATTTCCTTCTATCACACCCATGTACTCATTACAATATTATGTTAAAGATGTAAATGATTATGTTTATCCTAGCTATTTTTATTGCTTTCATTGTGAGAAAATAACAAACCATATCATGTTATTCTATTGGCTTACAATATGCCTTGTGTGCAGTGGATACTAAAGATTGGGATGCTTGATACACGCGCGCACACACACACACACACACACACACATTGTTTCTTTCTTGAGTAATCGTGTGGTTGAGTTTTGTAAATTCACACACACAGAGAGAAAAAGAGAGAGAGAGAAACGTTTTCTGAATCAAATGAATGACTTTAATAATAACATCAGACATAAGTAGATATTATTAGATGTTAAGTCAGGACAGATACAAAATGATACAATGTATTTGTCCCCAGTTCTTACAGCAATGCTTCTATGTGCAGATTACAAAAATGAGACCCATGCTGGAATAAGTGCTTTGTCTAAGCTGGTAGCATGAACTCTTTGTATGCTTTTGATTTGTTCCATAGTGCAGCTAGCTAGGAGTGAACACTGGTCAAATTCTTAGTAATTTTGAAATTCATTTTGTAAACATGTAGCCTAGAAATGTTCACTGACAGCTTCTCTAGACATAATGGGGAAAGTCCTACTGCTTCAATGTTTCTAGATTTTGGTTTTCCTAGTCACTTTGTTTTAGTCTGGGATGATTTCAAATTATATTATCTGCCATTACATATACTATGTGACACTAACATAGTTCAGATCTTTTATTATAAGGTAATTAAGTGTATTTTTTGCTTTACTTCTCAAGACCTTTACAATGTAATTTTAGTCTTTTGTCAGTTATCATTACTACTAAGTAAACATTTATTTATAAGTATGCAGGATATTGAACTTGTTTTGTCAAAAATGTCTAACATCTGATTAAAATCAAATCTCACTATGTCCTGAGAGTTGATGTTTCAAAATGTATCCCAAATTTTAAGTATTACCGACATTTTCCAAATCTATAAGACATTGAGTCACTGGCAGGGAGAACATTTGTATTCTGTTTTTGAGCATATGTTGTTTCCTGTCCCTGATTTGTGATGCTGTCACTGGTGTTATAGTAACACTTAACATTTCCCTGAAATCATAACTATGCACCTCTCCACAAGCTTCTAATCTTGCCCCTAGGTTTATAAGTGACATTGAAATAAAATAACTGGTTAAATATTTCCTTCCTTTATAACTTTGCTTAAATTTTAATAAAATCTGTTTTTATGATATATAGAAATACAAATTCACTATGGGAATGTATTACTTTTTTTGCTTACATGTTCTATAATGCTTATATTCCACTAGACAGATCTGACTCAAACAAATTTTGGTGATATAACTTTACCTGAATATTTACCTGAAATACCTGAAAACCATTATTTTATTGTTATGTGGAGTTATGCTACTGTATCACCAAACTCAATTGTGTCCTACAACCTCACCTTATATCTCCATCTAGTTCTTCCTAACCTGGAAGCCAACATTTTGCTCTGAAAATATTTGTGATTAACTTTTTTGATTTCCCATGCACTATTTGTTTAATGTCTGTATTATGTCATTTAATATAACATGCTCCAGTTCTAGCAATACTGTCACAAATGACACCATTCCATTTATTTTATTCCACCATGTTATTCCTTTGTGCATGTGCAGTCATTATCTTTATCCATTGACTTATGATGAAAATTTACAGTTTTTATTATCCAAATATTATGAATAATATTACAAAGAAGAATGAAGTGATTGTTTGCTTAGTATAGACTTTTGTTTATTTTGGATTTATAGTCGGGAGATACATCACAAGATGTAATACTCTTAAGTTTTTGATGAATCTCCACAATATTTTCCATAATGAATTTACTAATATAAGGTTTGATGACACTGTGAAAAAATTTCACCATTTTATGCAAATCCTGTTGTACGGATTTACTTCTCTGTTCCTCCATCTCTTCATGTCATCTCATTGCTGTTAAACACTTTTACACTATAATCTATCTGTACTACTGTCTCTGCATTTTCAGTAGTCTAACATTTTATGGCCAATCATATGATCTTATAACTCTCCAACCTTTATAATTTTGTAGAAATACATTTTCCTGTTTCACGATAGTATAAGATGATGTTACTCTTATTACATAAGTCTCAATTTTGGATTAGATTGGAATATCACCAAATCCCCATGCCTGTTAGTTCTGAATGCAGGCAAAATATACTCTCATATGTGATTATTTTAATAAAATCTCGATTGTTAATGAATATAATGATAGCAATTATTGTTTATCTTATACAACAATGAGAAGTTACTTCCAAATATAATACAAGATGTACAAAATATATTTATATATATATATCATGGCTATAGTCTCAGGAACAGATGTATATGTATTTATTATTTTAAGTGAAATATGAAACTATAGTATGAAAGACTGATAATTCCCCAACTATTTGACTGGACAAGTATGCTCAGGACCTCTTTTTTGCTATACTTAGTCCATATAGTTGTTCAAATTCTTACACAAAGCATAGTTTCAATGAAATACTTAAATTTGTATGCAAGTTAAATATCAGTGATGGCACAGTTACTGTGCCTATAAAGTTCCTTCAAAAGTTAATAAATGATACAAAAACTTTAGATATAACTGGAAAACATATGTGTTTTATATAAAAAAATCTAGCAAATGGGTTAGTACTGTCAAAGTAACAAAATTTTACTAAGTATCATTTATACTTTAAAATTATGATGTATAGTCATAACTATAGAATATTACTATACTATAGGATGGTAACTAAAATAACTAATGAATACTACTTAAAAGTCAGACATGCCTGGTGTGTGTATGTGTTTCTATCGTTTTTTGTTGTTGTTAGTTTTTCGAGACAGGGTTTCTCTGTGTAGCCCTAGCTGTCCTGGAACTCACTGTAGCCCAGGCTGGGCTTGAACTCAGAAATCCACCTGCATCTGCCTCTCAAGTGCTGAAATTAAAAGCATGTGCCACCACTACCCGGCTCCTTATTTTTATATTTGGATGGGTTTTTTGTTTGTTTGTTTATTTTTTGTCTTTTTTGTCCCCCTAAATATAGTTTCTCTGTATAACTCTGGCTGTCCTGGAACTCACTCTGTAGACCAGGCTGGCCTCGAACTCAGATATCCGCCTGTCTCTGCCTCACAAGTGCTGGGATTAAAGGCATGTGCCACCACTGTCCGGCTATTTTGTTTTTGTTTTTGTTTTGTTTTGTTTTGAGAAAAAAGTGTCTCATGTCATTATGTAGCCTTGGCTGACCAGCCTGACCTTAAACGCAAAGAGTTTTGCCTACCTCTGATTATTGGGTACTGGGATAAAAGTCATGCACTATAATGCTTGGCTCACCTTTCAGATTTAATGCATACAACCCATCCAAGATCCTTTGGAACCCTGCCGATCAGTCCATATTTCTTATAATCATTCTTTCAATTATGCTCACTGCAAATCTATGTGACTTAATTTTCTCCAAGTTCATACTTTGCATGAGTATACCTCCATTTACTCTTGGTCTGGGTATAAGGAAGTTATGACATCAAATGAACTACACTCAATAGTCAATTCTTACAATACTGGATGCTATACTGGTTTCATGGATTGACCAGATGAACTCCATCTGTTACTTCTCTATTCAAATTCTCAGTTTAGAAAGGTCTGAAAAGCTTTAAAAGTTACTGTTTTTAATTTAATCCACTTCAGTACGTGAATTGTTATCCTATACTGAGTAAATTTATAATTCTGAAATTTCTGGCAGGCCTTATACTTAGGATTCTATGGTTTAAAGTAACTACTGTTTACATAATAGTAAACTTTATAAAATACCTATGATACTTATATATAAGATTAGTGTTTCTAGAATAAATAGTTTTATATCTTAGTGACAATTATGTATAGATATACTGTGATTGCAATAATTAACATATTTCTTAAGATAAAATATTATATTTTCACTTATTTATATTGTCTTACAATTGTTTCTATATAGGTTTTGTTAAACTCACATATCTATAATTTTTAGCCTACAGAGGTGATTGTCATGTTCAATTTGTGTCTTTAATTGCATATAGTTAAACTGTACCAACAATTACAAATTTTTCATTTTCTCCTACCTACAGATATTGTTATCAGGAGAAAAATAATTATAATATTTTATCCGTTTCAACAAAATGTATCTGTACATAGTTGTCATGTTACAAATGTCCTGTATTAAAACAAGCATATTCATAACAATTGAAAAGCCAAAAGGAAATAAAAATATTGCACAGGATTGTACTCCATAGAAAAGTGCCAGGAAAGGAACTTTCAAAGATACTTTGCATCTGTTTGTTAAATGTGAAATACAACACCTTATGGGATTTCATTTATTATCTATTGTTTATAACTGCAATTTTAGTGGCTTTCATATCATAATCACACATTTAATGTTATACAATTATTGTATGCAATGGTCTGAAATAGTTTTACAAAAATTACATGATCGGCTCAAATATATGTCCCAGGCATCTAAACATATGTTATTATAGTAGCAAAATTGTAGAACAGAGTGGGCAAAATTAGACTTATATCTACTTTCACAGAGCAATTTCTGAATCTTGCAAACAAAAATGACACTATTTTGTCCATTAAATTGGCATCACTAGTACTTCCTTAAAAGCCTTAAGATTTACTCTCTGTTCATTTGTGTGCTTATAATTATAGTATTTACAGGATGTCTCATACTGTGTTTGTTTCTACATATTGAATTGTCAAAGGACAAAAGGGAAGATGCTAGAGGCACACAAATCTTAGGACTGTCTGAAGGGCCAGCTTCCTGGAATTATTCTTGAGACAGCCATTTAATAAGAAATATTTACCAAGGGTCTACAGAGAACTTAAAGTGATTGACTTCCAAGCATGAAGATTTAAGCTAAAAAGAAAAATATTCAGGCCATTTTATATCAGAAAACTAGGTGGTGTACTCTTTCCTGGATAAGACTTCTATTTTTGGCTTTCCTTAGTTGGCCCTTTATGTAGGGATGAGAGCTCCTGAGCTTGTCTCCAACCTGTGTATCTTGGCATATCTTTGTTGTTTCTTTCATTAGCTCAAATGAAAAGATCAAGTCTTTTGGACTTTATGGACATAGCATGCCTCAGAACAGATTACAAGTTAACAAAACAGACTTAACAGTTGTGTGTGTGTGTGTGTGTGTGTGTGTGTGTGTGTGTGTGTGTGTATGTGTGTTTATAACAATTAAAGAAATAAAATAACCCATGAATTTGCAACAAGGCTTATATGGGTGGATTTGCAGGGAGGAAAGGGGCCCATTATGTAATTATAATATCAATAATAAACAAAGATTTAAGAAAATCAAGGCATAAAGGCACATATTTAAAATTTAAGCACTGTGTTGACATAAATCTTGGGCTTTCTGACCAGTCAGATGACACTACTTGGTATATTTCTGTCCACTGCAAGATCCTTCTTCTTGAAAATAAGGCACCTACATATTCATAAGACTCTACTAACATAAATTTGACAATGCTCACACAAACATATATTCATCAAAGATATGTCAAAAAATACCAGGGATAGTAGCATATTTGAGAAGATTAGTGACTTACACATGGGCATATAGGTATTTTTAGATAATATGCTTATTTGTGACTTTATATTTTTATTATTAATTTATTTATTTACAATCTAGCCTCTGCCACTCCATTCATCCCAGTCCTCCCTCCCAGTTTCTCATCCCATTCCTCCTCCCTAGTGTCTGAGAGGATTCTTCCCACATCAGATTTCCCCCCTCTCTGGGGCCTCTTGAGAAATAGGTACTTCTCCCATTGAAGCCAGATTAGGGAGTCTTAAGCTATATATGTGCTTAGGACCTCAGAACTGAAGAGATGGCTCAGTAGTTAAGAGCACTGGCTGCTCTTCCAGAGATCCTGAGTTCAATTCCCAGCAAAACAGTAGTTTACAATCATCTCTAATAGGATCCAATGCCCTTTTCTGTTGGGTCTCAAGATGATGACATAGTTTTTAAAACAGAGCCTTTCTTCATAGCACAACTGACTCTGTTTACTCCTAACCAGGGTGGCTTTGAACTTGAAGTGGTATTTCTGCATCTTCTACTTCTCATGGCCTATATTACTTGTGTATACCATTATACATATGGCACATGGGGTATACAATTTTATGTGTCCATATAACACTTTCTGTTTTGAACATTAATAGAAAATGAAAATATCTTTGAGTATTTTGCTTCTATAGTCACATATTTTTATTATAGGATTTCATTTCAAACTTACTTTAACTGCTCATTTTATAATATATATTTTAACATGTTATTTTCATATCACCTTTTACTTAGTAGGCATGATATAAGTGATTACAATAATAGGCCATCACAACCAAGCCATAGGCAAGTTCATCAATGTGAGATTAAAGATAGTACTTCACGACATTTGAGCTTGACCTAAAAGGAAAGGTGAACAAGGCAAGCGAATTGTTAGAGAAAAACATTTCACGCAGACAGGACAATCAGTCTGTTTTCAAAAATGTACTGCAGCCTCATGAAGATGCTCACGACCTCTAGAAAGGGCCTAGGGAGAGATAGAATAAAGTCCTTGTCTTGCAAACATGAAGACCTGATCAAGAACTCCATAACTAAAGTCAAAAAGAAATCCAGCCATAGTTACAGACACTTAATGTTATACGCACTGAGAGAAAAAAGAAAGGCAAATACCTGGGCTCACTGTTTAGCCAGTTCAGCTGGTCTACTTAGCATCTCTTGAATAAGTGTTTTTGTCAAACAGGTAGCAGAAATTAATGTTGTGAAGACTAAGTGCTACTGCTTAATAGCTCCACAGTAAACAGAGAACAGATTGGCAGAAGCTGGAACTGTAAATAATATGCAAGGACTCTCTTCAATTAAACAGAAAATGTATACATTTTATAAGGAATAAGCATTAAATAAATCTCATATTCTGTAAGAGAACTTAATCATATGACAAAAAATTGCCATTTTTGATCATATAAATGGCTGCACATGAAATACACAGCTTAGATTTGGTTTTATGGAGAAATATTTTTATTGTTATCCTTTTAAAATTACCTATAATTTTTTATATATTTTGAAAATTGTATTTGTGTCCACCTAGCTTTCATTTTGATTTTGTTCTTCTGGTAACTGATGATTATGTATTTGAAAAATCTATTTGATTCAATGTTAAATGCAAAATTCCCCTAGGGTAGGAAGAATTCTAGGAGCATGCAGAAATCAGAATAATACATGTGAAAACTTCATGAGTTTGTCCACTAGCTGTGAGATATGTTTGACATCTACTCTATGGTATATACAGCCGTTTATTATCATAAATGTTGACCACACTAAATGGAAGAATTTTTTTTGTAGTTTTTCAGTTCTAATCAAGATGCTCCTGCTCCATTATATCATAATACTCCTAGGACTCTCCTGAAAATTATAATTATAGTTGATGACCTATTGAAGTGTATTGGCATTAGTCTTGTCAAAGAGTTCGTGGTAGATGAGAGAAAGCTACATATTATTTGGCTGAACATCTTACAATGATTTTTTAGAACAGACTTTGAGGTACAGAGAACTAGACTTTAGTGTTGGCTCTTAACTAGGTTTATAGGTAATGAATTCTCACACTTGTGAAAACCAGCATTCTACTTAGTGATATGACAAGTAATACTCCCCTCCCAAAACGAAAGGCTGACTCTAAGAATTAAACACAATGATACAAAGCAGCAGGTTATGATGGCTTTGTTGTTTTTAAGTGAATTTAGTATTTATTATTCATTTTTATGAACACACTACAAGTACGGAGTCCTTAAATCTTGCTAAAGAATTGGATAGTGCCTTTGACATTTATGTAACAATTTAGTTAGTTGGGAAGTTAAGGCAAATACATAGAATAATTTGCGAGAAATAGGATTAGACCATTGTTTTAAGATCACGAAACAGATAATGAAAACAGTCCAAAAGTAAAAGAAAAATGAGGTCTTATTAAGACAATAAAGATGATGGGTTTTACACACACACACACACACACTTACACACACATGCACACACACACCTATACATACATACACACAAATTCATATGTCTATACTAATTAAATTCATAATTTAAATTGGATATAGTGTGTAAATTTGTTAAACATTATCCAGAGAGTAGTTAGTAATTAATTCAAATAATTAATAAAAATTAGATTAAATTGTTATAAAACATGAGAAAATTACTAAAACATCTTAAATTGTCTAATCAAACAGTAAGGCCTATTTTCAGGGAAAAGTTGTCAGTTACCTTTAGGTGTTTTCGAAGAGCAATTTGCAAATTGGAGAGCTCTGTGGGCCTAAGGAATATACCTGAAAGTATAAACAGATTCATGTGAACTTGTTTGCCATAAGTGCAGATGGTATAAAGCTTGTTTTCTGAAGTGTGATAAAATGTATAAAAAGTAACAAGCCTTTTTTTTAAGATTTATTTATTCTTATAAATGAGTACACAAAAGAGGATATCAGATTTCATTATGGGTGGTTGTGAGCCAATATGTGGTTGCTGGGATTTGAACTCATGACCTTCGGAAGAGCAGTCAGTGCTCTTAGCCGCTTAGCCATCTCACCACCCCCTGAAACAAGCCTTTTTAAAAAAGTTTTTGAGCCGGGCGGTGGTGGCGCACGTCTTTAATCCTAGCACTTGGGAGGCAGAGGCAGGCGGATTTCTGAGTTCGAGGCCAGCCTGGTCTACAAAGTGAGTGCCAGGACAGCCAAGGCTACATAGAGAAACCCTGTCTCAAAAAAAACAAAAAAAACAAAAAAAAAAAAAAAAGTTTTTGAATTGCTTATGCAAATATGTCAGGCATTGATAAATCAATGTTTAGATAAGATTTTAATTCCTGAAAACCAATGTTCAGCAATTTGGAGTTTAAGTTGAAATTAATTACATTATTGTCATTATTAATGACAACAGTTTGGTTATTGCTGTTGACAGTTTTGCTGGGGAGATGTGAGCAAATGTCTATTTATTCTGGTTCAAGCACTAGCAGGCAAAAGTAGTTGTATTGCTCAAATCCAACCTGATGTGCCAATGAGTTTACGGATGCTACTCATTAGAACGTGGATCATCAAAGGCATCTGTGTCTTTAAAGAATCATTGTATCATGGGAGATAAGTCATGATCGCTGGAATGCCAGTTTCTGAATGAATTGCAGGCAGCTCTACAAATTCAGAGTGCTATTTCTCGATGGTTGTATTGGAAGACAAAGGGTTCTTTGTGAATCTGGTAAACTTTATGGACTTCTTGAGAGTTGTTTACTTTCTAAGTCTTTGTGAGGTTCCCTCCATTGTGTAATATTTAAGTGGTAGAAGGTCATAATACCACAGCAGTTATTATATTGAACCATAATGAATAAAACTTGATAAAAAAACTCAGTGGGAGAGAATGTTCCTAATCCAGTAGAGACTTGATGACCCAGGGTGGTGGGATACTGAGTGTGGAGGAGCATTCACCCTCTCAGAGGTGAAGGAGAGGTGGAATGGGGGAGGACTTTTGTGAGGAAAGACTGGGAGGAGGGCAAAATTTAGGATGTAATTAATAAAAAATGGAAAAAAAAGAATTATTCAGTGAAAAATGTATGGCTTTCTCCTCCACGACTCTAGTGTGGTTTTTAGAGACTATGAAAATTTAATCCTTGAAAAAAAAACTTGAAAAGGGCATCTTTGAATTAAAGTATTTTATAATCTCTAAAAAAATTATAAATTAAATTTCACAATATGTTACTTAATATGTAATTAAAACCATACAAACTTTTACTGATAATCCACAACAGGGTGGGGCACTTACAATTTTCCATATAAGTAATAAAGATCTGAATTTGAAATATTAGGATCTTAAAATAGATGTTTAAAGATCATCTCCAGAAAATTACAATTTGAGGCATACTCTTAGACCATGTCAAGAACACACAGTCAATTCTTGTCATGCAAAGTTTTCATAGGCAAAGACTTAAATTAATCTTACAGTCCTTAGTACATGCTTCTTGACCCTGTTACAGGCCATCCAGTTAATGTTCATAAGTTCTTGGATCAAATAGTAATTCTTAAAATTTCAAAACGCCTAGCAAAATGCCTTACATTTTTGATATAGTCAATGATATAGATTTTTGTCTCCCTTGAGTTTTCATTGTTTTTTTTTTTTTATTTTTTTAGTCAAGACAAGAAAGCTTAAAACTCCATTCACAGGAAAAGAAGGGCAGTGAAAAGCAAGTCAAAAGAGTGCTTTCTGTCTCTGAAAAACTAGGGCACATGTAGCTTCTCTCATTTTCTGCTTTTGCCTACTGATTCTTCACGAACCTGCTTCTGTTAGGAGAGAAACCAAGAAAGGAGGACATGAGACTATGCTAGGGAGAGTGGGGGTTATGGTCCAGATATCTTCAAACCTCCAAACTCATAATCAGAAAACAAAACCATCATGACTAGTTCACATGAAACAAAGCATGGCTCTTTCCAAACCAACAGGCAGATATCAGGGATAAAGAAGCAGTGCGTTGTTTTTGTCACTTCTAAATTTGTTATGTAATCCATCAAAGCCAAATACATTTAAGTCCAAAAATATTCAGGGCTGTTGAACAATGATTGCTACAGGATATCTTTCAATACAGTCTGTATTTAATTGCTATGCAAAGCTAAAATTACTACATTTTAATTTAACCATATGGTTCTGTCATACACATGGAATTTCCAGAGACATATCAATTGTAATTATATTATAATCAATATTCATTGCCTAAATGCAAGTAATACAGAAAAGAAAATTATCTCTCTTTTGGTTATTTTTTATTCTTTGAAGACACAAATCCCACTTAGAAATGCTAATTCCAGCATTCATGATAATTCAATTATATTTAGTTTAGACAATTTTGGTCAATAGAGAAATAATAGTAATTTAAATAATGTATTATTAAAACATCATCTTTTCAGGCTTTATTTATAGTTTCTTTAGGTGATTCATAGCATTTTATTATTGTAAATCATTCATTTATTATATTTTCTAAATATATGGATGTATTACAATAAAACCTTGGTCATGTAATATTTTAATGAATTTTGAATGCAAGTAAATGCAATTACACCTCATTTTTAAAGCATTTACTTTGGGTATTACTGTCTTCTATTCTATCTATCCAAACAATTTTCAGGGCTGGAGAGAAGGCACACTAGGTAAAGCTACATGTTGAGCAAACATGGATCCCTGAGTTTGATCCCAGGCATCCATGTGAAGGGAAAAATTGATTCTCCAATGTTATCTTTGACTTTCACACATATGAATTCCTAAACACATACATCTCATTTGTATACCCAATGAATAAAAGAGTTGTTGTTTATTAGGATTCTCAATTATTTAGATTCCTGCACATACAAAGTTGGAAAGTTTCTGATGTGTTTTTTCTCCTGTTAATTGTACATACTTGACACATATCATGTGTTCATATATACACTCATATCTTGAAGTTAATGCTATCATTAAGAAAATTGGCATGCTTTTCAGTAGTTTTACTAGAGATATATGAGCTCATAAAGTCCTGGCAAATCCACAACTGATATTGAAAGATCTCCTCATCCATTCTGCAATGGAAATTTATGCTATATACTTGTTTTTAACTATTGGAGTACCATGTGATGTTTTTAATCATTTATAATTTTATTGATTTTTAAGTTTATTTTTTATTAGATATTTTCTTTATTTACATTTCAAATGATATCCCCTTTCCTGGTTTCCCCTCT
>NW_022196903.1:39967226-39995655 GCF_008632895.1 Mastomys coucha
TGGAAAAAAAAAAAAAAACCTGTTCCTTCCCTGCCTACTCCTGCACACAACCTACCCTCTCTTGCTTCCTGGCCCTGGCATTCCCCTATAATGGGACATAGCATCTTCACAGTACCAAGGGCCTCTCCTCCCATTAATGACCGACTTGGCCATCATTTACTACATATGAAGCTGGGGCCATGAGTAACACCATGTGTGCTCTTTGGTTGGTGGCTTAGTCCTTGGGAGCTCTGAGGGTACTAGGTAGTTTATATTGTTGTTCATCCTACTGGGCTTCAAACCCTTCAGCTCCTTGGGTCCTTTGTCTTCATTGAGGACCCTGTGCTTAGTCCAATGGATGGCTGTGAGCCTCTACTTCTGTATTAGTCTGGCACTGTCAGAGCCTCTCAGGAGATAGCTTTATCAGGCTTCTGTCAGCCAGCACTTGCTGGCATCCACAATACTGTCTGGGTTTGATGATTAAATATGGGAAGTGTTCCCAAGTGAGCAGTCTCTAGATTGTCCTTCCTTCAGTATCTGCTCCATATTTTGTCTCTACGCCTCCTTCCAAGGGTATTTTGTTCCCCCTTCTAAGAAGGAAGGAAGTATACACACTTTTGTGTTCCTTCTTCTTGAGTTTCCTGTGGTTTGTGGATTATATTTTGGGTATTCCGAGCTTCTGGGCTAATATCCCACTTATCAGTGCGTGCATACCATATGTGTTCTTTTGTGATTGGGTTACCGCACTCAGGTTTATATTCTCCAGATTAAATTACCATATGACTTTGTAATTTTAAATAATGCAATCCTTCAAATGGAATGATATATATCTTGTAACTTTGAATATTTTAAAGTTTAACTTAACATCGGGTATGCAAACTATTATTAAAGATAGGCCCCATGTCCAGCAGTAGGTGAACAACATAAAGTGAATTCAATACCATTTTTGTTTTATAATGCTGTGTCACTGCCTTTTTTTTTTTCCTTTGCAGGACCTTTGTTCACATTTTGTGGTTTCCAGCTTTGGTTTTTTTGTTTGTTTGTTTTGGGTTTTTTTGTTTTGTTTTGTTTTGGTTTTTGGTTTTAAGGCATTTATTGTAGAGAGATGGAGAATAGTTGAGAAGTAGAGGCCAGCCAAGGCCACGTGGAGAGAGAGAGTGGGGAAGGCATGGAAGAAAGAGGGGAAGCAAGAGGCAAGAGAGTAAGAGCCAGATTTGTATTTTTATAGAGTTTCCTTTTGTTGGAGCATGTGTATCTCTGAATCTATATGTTAGTTTTGTGCTTTTTCTTTTTCTTTTTTTGTTCATTTTATTCTGTTTTGCTTGTCTTATTCTGTTTTGTTTATTTATTAATGCTGTTGATTTTGTTGCAGTTGTTATATGAATGTTTGTGTTTTATTAATAAAGAGAAAGGGTGTAGAATTGGTTGTTTGGGGAAAAAAGAGCAGTTAGGAGGAGTGTAAGGGAAACCATAGTCAGAGTATATTGTTTATAAGATGCTGACTTTCAACATAAAGTAAAAGAAAAGATAAAGACAGAATGCTCACTATCCCATAAGTTATATCTTGTAAATAAATATGATTTTATAACAATAACTGACACATGATTATGTGTATACTTTTAAAGGTGGGTTGAAAAAATTAGACAATCACTTGGTTTGGAATATAGAGCAAAGAGATGTCACCTGTGCGTGTTTCTTGCATAGAATTATTGGGAACTATCAGAGCTAGTATCATGAAGGCTGTTGTGAAGAAAGAGTAGCTGTATACTGAAGCTTTTATCATTTGTCGATGTGAACAAGTGCCCACCAGTGTCTCAATCATTAGGTCTAGAGTAAAACTTTAAAATGCCTTTTCTCACAATTTCCCACTTGGTGCAGTTGAAGAGATATATTCATACACCAAGATTTATCTTTTGACACATGCTGAACAAGCCATGCTAAATTTCTTATATTTCAATTAAGAAGTGTACACAAGTAGCCGAAAACTCTTTCAAAGATGTTCATGATGGAATTACTGGGGCATAAATATAAGTGATACAAGTGAGTCCTCTATGTCACAATTTGAAAGAAAAGCACAGATTATATATTGCCATTAGAAACTGGCTGAGTAGTTTAAAACACCTTTTTCCACTTCTTTATATTTCACCTACCACTATTACAAAAGCAAAGGGAATTCAAGTAGTTTGTTTCTATATCTACTCTAGTTAAAAAAGAAAACATAATGAATAAGACTCTTTTTATGCTTAGATTTGATTCCATGCCTAACTGGAGCTTTGGGTAGATTTAAGGGGTTTGTTTTTGTTTGTTTTTTTGTTTTTTGGAGGGGAAACTGGGAATGGAGAAATTCGCATGTAAATAAAGAAAATATCTAAAATTAAAAAAAATAATAGCTTGTATGGAAATCGTTTAATAAATACTTTTCCAATAAGAAGTGATCATTTGGTTTCAATTACTAGTGATGTGAGTAGATAGCTGTGAAATTTAAATCTAAGAGAATGAGGCAATTCTTCCTAGGATGTACAGCTTCCAAAAGCTATACTAAATACTAAATTATACCACATTCATAAAACAATGCTGTAGATAATAATACATTGCAAGTCACTCATTATGATATGTCAGATAACCAGGAAAAATAAAAGAGACTTTCCTTTCTGTATGAATAAAACTGGTAAAATTCCATCAACATTAACCTGACCACAATCCCCAATTCAGTCCTGTTCTGGGGATCCACAAAGTCTGCATGTATGTATGTTGTTTACTCCAGTGTTTCTATGAAGATAGTAAGGTGATTTGCCTGCAGGTGCCTCCAAGTAGAAAGCAAAATGCTGTCCATAAAACCCACTGTCATTTATTAACGCCCAAATGCTACTACTTCTAAATGTTGTTTCTGTCTAAAGTTTGGAATCATTACTAAAATTTTGGGTGTACAGAGAATGTCTAGTAAAGGGGATTGATTAGTGTACTTAATGGCTTTCCTAGTAGAAGCAACATGCTACTTTCACTGTAGAAAACCCAAAGCTACCACATGGTACATAAACAAAGGCTGTAGATAATTATGATGCCTTCTCATTGGTATGTTTCCCTAGTGCAAATAAAAATATGACAAATTGTAATCTATATATTGCATTCCATTATATGAAAAAATAAAAATAAGTAATGAGAAACTACTATTCATTTATACTATATTTTTAATTGTTTCTAAGAATCTTTGCAATCCAGGAACTGGTAAAGGTGGAGTCAAGACAGCATATATGCCTGGCAGGGTCTTCCAGGCATTGAAGTGTTAACTGGAAATTAGTGCAGTTCCTTGGGACTCGCAGGATGTTGCTAAGGAAATTATGCAGTCTTCTCCATTGGGATTCGGATCCACAGAAATTAAGACATGTGTTTGTTGTTTAACTTTGTGTGGTTTGGTTCTTAGGGGCTTGGTACACTTACTCTTAACTCAACCATTGATGATGTCCTCACCCATTAATTCTGAGACTTTGTGATCAGGTGGAAACAGATGAGAGAATATCGGTTTATTTTCTACTTCCAGAATCACATTAAAGATTCAGCAATTTGATCTCTAATGTCAAGAGTATATTGTTTTGCATGACATTAGCCACAAATTTTTATGTTGGTATATTTCTAGATAAAGATTTTTAAGAGTGTGTATAGTGCATAAAACTATATGGGAAAACACAAGAGAAACCAACTATTAAGAAGAAGGGCAAAGGGTGCAATAGTTAATATGTGTTATGAAATAGGAAAGGGAGTTACTGAAATTTACAGGGTATAAGGAAGGAGAGAAATGGGGTGATAAGGGACAATGGATGGAGCAACAAAAACAAATTTTGTTTAAGAATCCAGTTCTATATAAACTTGCAAATTTTAATGTCAAAATAGAGGGGTCCTCATAGATACTGAATCTATAGGCATCCATGAATAGCAAATAGGTAGAATGTATTTGAACAGGTTGTGTGATTTAAGACAAAATACCATTCAAGGTCATTTGTCATAATGAAATAACATGCTCCTGAAGAAAACATTAGCTGCCTGTTCTTGTAGACCATATCAGCACTCAGGTTATCACAGTATCAAGAGTGTCATTATATCTCCTTTCTTTCTTTCTGAAGATCCTTTGTCTATCTTCTAAAATAACAACTAATGTGAGTTTATTATTTACAGGATGACTTTATATTTTGCTATATTCTAATAGGATGTCTTTTCCATCAAATCAAAAAAGAATAGAAAAATGCTAAACCTAACATATCTATTAAAACTTTGAATTTTTGTGAAAATATTCTTTTTCAATTTTATCAGACCATAATACATTCTATATAAAAGATAATTTGTTAATTATTCAGCCTACTTCCTGCCACATTTACCTGAGTATATGTCATCCAGTTTTTGTGTGACATTCCTTTGGCATTGATTATCCATTTGCCACTCTGTCATGCATGTAGATGCAATACTAGGAAGCAAAATAAGGCTGCTTGGTTACTCTGTATTTTTCAACTGTGAGTAAGAACATTTAAATAAACCTCAAGAGCCATAAATGGGAGAAAATACAGCATGGATTTCAGTGAATCACAACAATTTACTTTAAGGAAATACCCCCCAAAAGTTCTCTTTGAGAAAAGTGAATTTTAGTATAATATAATGTTCAGTTTATCAAGGATGGAATCAGAACTGTCTTTGTGTCCAGTAGGGTAAAATAACAATTTAAATGGGATAACTTTGAATAAGATAGCAATTAAACTTAACTTTTCAATAGAATCGGTTTTATTTCAATAAATAAATACATAAGAAAGAGCATGTTAAAACTGAAAATCTGATTCTTTAAAAAGTTACTGAAAGCTGGATATTTTATAAAAACTACCAAATCACACAGTACCATATTTCTTTTCCCAGTTTCCCCTCCCAGGAACAAACAAACAAACAAACAAACAAACAACAATAAGAACAAACTTTAGGTTCTTCTCACCCATTCGGTATTCCTCAGTTGAGAATTCTTTGTTTAGCTCTGTGCCCCATTTTTAAAATAGTGTTATTTGCTTCTCTGGAGTCTAACTTTTGAGTTCTTTATATATATTGGATATTAGCTTTCTATCAGATATAGGACTGGTAAAGATCTTTTCCCAGTCTATTGGTTGCCATTTTGTCCTCTTGACAGTGTTCTTTGCCTTATTGAAGCTTTGTGATTTTATGAGATCCCATTTGTGCATAAGAAAGAGCATGTTAAAACTAAATATTTGATTCTTTAAAAAGTTACTGAAAAGTGGATATTTTGTAAAAATTACCACATCACACAATGCCATATTTTCCAATTACAAAATTCTCTATACTTCTCTGAAATTTTATTTTTACAATCAATATTTCTTCTTGATCATGAGAATAACACAATGCAAACTATTTTGTTATCCAAAAATCTTAAGAAAATAATCTCACATCCTAAAATTATAAATTTCTGAAATATAGCCCAATGACATATTATCACTATCTCATGTCTTCAAACCTTCAAGAATTCTCTGAAAAAATATGTAAAATGGTATTCTTTCAGCTTTGTTGAAAAATATGTATGTTGAACATTGAGTTTTAACGTGACACAAATGTCTGCCAAGAGGTGGCAGGGACCAACTATAATTCTCATCATCCTTTTATCAATCATTTTATTATTATCATTACTTGGCTTTGGATACTAATGAATTTGTTCTTCCATCATTAATGAGGGCTTCAAGTGTTTCTATGAAGCTTCATGATAATTAGTCTTCACTCTCACTGTTATACTTCCCAATAATAGATGATCACGTACTATGCTGAGATGAACAGAATGACAGCCTTCATATGCGTTATGGAGGTTCCAATTTCTTGTTCACTAATATCAAATACTTCCTCAAATACTGAGTTCTATTTTCATCTGAACTAATATTGTGCTTTTACTGATGGTTAGTTTTTTAAAATAATGTGTGTGCATGTATTTTTGTTTTGTGTGTATGTACATGAATATGCATATGTGTTTACATGTACAAATGTATGTGTATGTGTTTGCATTTGTGTGTATATATCAGAGCAATTAGATACAGTATATATTACCGGAAAAAAATGCACCTATATTTAAAATTCTGTAGTGAATAAAACTCATTTTACTAAAGTGACACAATAAAACACTAAAAATTAACTTCCAAAATAGATTATATTTTTAACTGTTGTGATCTGCACGTAACATGTCCCCTGTAGGCTCACATGCTAGAGAATATGGTCCCTAGATACTTTTACTGTCTTAGAAAGGTGAATGACATTTATCAATTTGAACTTTTCTGAGGGAAGGAGGTCACTTAAGGTTTTACCAGTCTGCTACTACAGGCTGATGTGACCAGCATTTCCAGGCTTCAGCCACCACACTTTCTTTGTAGCAATAAAGTATATCTATTCTCAATTCATGACCCCAAATTAAGCCTTATTTCCTTACATTGCTTTATTGGGTTGCTATGTCACACAACCAGGAGAAAAGTGAAGGACATGAGTATCTTCCTAAGCTGAAATCACTGTGCTTGAGTATGGTCCACCTCATTCTTCTGTGATATTTGAGACATTTCTTCACTAGCCCTCAGGGTTTCTAAAGGATCTCTTCTTAACTCTAAATGGCACAAACCTGTTCTGTTCATTATGATTTTTATTGACATCCCAATTCAGTTTAGACCCTTAAATCTCAACTTTAAAAGACTTCTGACAGACATTTTAAAAGTTTATGAAAATTTGTTTGGATTAGAACACATAATAAACTTCCATGTTAACATAATAAAGCACCTTTCAGAACTTTTACAATGATTATCACTCTCAATTAAAAAGTATTCTGATCCCGACATTTGAATTCATTATTCATTGTGTCTGTACATATTCCATTTACTAATGTTTTGTTTTGAGATTTTGTGTGTGTGTGTGTGTGTGTGTGTGTGTTTGTATCTGTGTATGTGTGTGTGTGTGTGTTTGTGTGTTTGTATCTGTGTATGTGTGTGTGTGTGTGTGTGTGTGTGTTTGTGTGTTTGTATCTTTGTATGTACAAAAAAGAGAATTTCATGTAGCCCAGGATAGCTGCCGACTAACCATGTAACTAAATGAAGGAAATACAGAATTTCTCCACCTCATTTGTGTGCTGGCAATCATCCTCAGGACTTCATGAATGCTAAACCAGCACTCTACTTAGCTACATCCCTGGATCCTCATTCGTGTGTTTAAATGTTAAGTATTATGGTTTAATTTAATATTGGCTTATGGTACAACTGTTCTGCGTTTTTGGATATGACAGACCAGATTCCATCAAAAAGTACTATTTAAGATAGGTATGAAATTAGAAGTACCTCTAGTGTCCCCAGGCATCAATTTTTTCATTTGTTAGATAATTGGAGAACTAATTTCTGTCTGAATTTACTATGAAGAAGCAATAGGGTGACACAGGTATGATAGACAGAATAAATGCCAGATCTCTTTCCATTAACTTGTATACAGCTAATATGCAATTCATAAATCATTTGAAGATCAACATTCTTATAAATCCAGCCCAAGCCAAAGTTGTTGATGGGCAGATTTCTGACTCTCAGGCTTTAGGAGCCTCTTCCTCTCATCCCATGTGTTCACGCTTATCTCCCTTACATTCTAATGTAGATAACTATCTTTGATGTCTCCAAAGACAAACTAAGTAAGTTCTGCTCTTTCCAAGAATGAAGAAAACTCCATATTAAAATTTCATCTGTGAGAAAATTTACTATGGCAGATGACCAAGAAAGAAAATGATTCATGTCCTTGTGTTTCCAAGGGTAGAAAAAGAAGTTAAAGCCAGCTCATACAATTTCCGGATAATGACAGAGATTCTTTCCTGTTCAGTGATTCAAGAAGCATCGTGTTCTACCCCCATAATATGTGGGAAAGGAAAATAATATCAAGGAGGTGGTTTGACAAAGGAAGACTGACAGTGGAGTTAAAATTCTTCACTGAACTTAGTAATGTGTTCTTGATTTAACTTCCTGTTCCTATTATTTCTGTTCTTTGACTTGTTTTAAAATTCAAGTCAGGAACAATCCATAATGCTCTTATTTGCCTTCTAATCACCCACAACAAATAACAGTCCTACTGCTTCTTTACTGTTGCCAAAGTTTTCTGTGCCCTGCAGCACCCTGGATGACAGAAGCTTCAGAACAATTCTCTCAGGCCCAGGGTCAGGAGAGCACTTAAGTTGAGCAGACAGAGTATTTCACACATATTCCTATCCTTGTGCTAATTCTAATCATTCCCAGATACTAATATAGCTATCTATCATCTGATGGATTGAAGGACCATAAATCCAAAGTCCCAATAGCATCGCTCATTAAGATTGTCCTGATACGAAATGCTGATTTCACCTCTTGGTTGGAACAAAGGACTTTTCTTTTCATCTTGATCTAAACCACATCAGACAATCTAATGATGTTTGTAAGAACCAAAAGGAGGAAGAGGAGAGAAGGAGAGTAGATGTTCTTTCTTCTCTCTAAGAGGAAGAGATTCTTAAAGTCAGTAGAGCTAAGAAAGAACACCTTGGAAAACTGTGAGACTTTTTCCTTGGATTGCAGAATGGTGGCTATGGACTCTTGAAGGCAAACTTCACAACTGCTAAGCCAACCCCATACACTATTCCCACCCAGCAATCCCAGAAAAATACAAACAAGTAGCATTCTGAAATACCTCAATCTAGAATCCAACCAGAATTAGATAGGTTTACAAACTATAGACTACAGCTCTCTAAAATCCTCTGCAGCAAGCAAGAACTCTGTCCACTGTATAGCACATCAATCCATAAAATCTTACACAAGGCTTATGAGTCACAAATATAAATATTTGTGTTAACCTTCATATGTGAGATTTTTGCTCAAAGGGATTATATTTATAAATAAACACCTGACTACTTTATTAATTCTCTTTTTGTACTTATATGCATACTTATTAAAATATGCAATTAGAGTCTTTAACGCCTTTTTATTTCATTGTTGATGCAATTGCTATTGTTTCAACTTTTAGGGCATATCATATGATGGGTACTTACTTTAGGTGTGTTAGTCAATGCTAATTCTTGTTCTTTTCCCACAGAAATCAGTGGATATGAGATGCTTAAGAAATACCACTTCAAGAACCCATTTTTGTTTTTGTTTGACTTTTGCCCTCAGCTTCTTATCTGAAGGCTGAGGGACAGATGGCATTGATATATCCTTTGTTTAATTAAAGAGCTATGTTCAATGAAAAAGGACATTGATGACTAATTGTTCTATAATGAATCATTTTACTCAGCCACTCCATATATCTCTAGCTGAGATGGCAGATAGCCTTGTGCCCTTTGGCCAGTCAAAAGTGAGCTCAGCTGATTGAGAAACAATCTCAGAAACAGATTTTTCTTTTGCTTGAAATGTTCATGTGTGTGTGTGTGTGTGTGTGTGTGTGTGTGTGTGTGTGTGTTCTACATTCAAACAGAAGTTAAATTATTAACAACTTAAACTTGTACATTTTTTAATTGTAATATTGTACATTTTAAAAATTCAACATTAATTGTTTTTTTTCTTTCCTGAAATGACAAGGTTTCTTTCCTATGTTAAAGACACATTTCTAGGTTATATTAATGAAGCCAAATGATTTAATTTTCCCTTTATTTTATAATTTATTTTGTGGTATTAAAGTTTCACTTCGGTTTCCATTAGGTTGTATGCTATGAATTCCACCAAAGAGTGTCTCACTCTCAGGATATATGCAATCTAAATGCTGAGTAACTAAAGGTAAAGTTTCAAAAGAAATTTAGCCAGTGGGATGACTGCTTAATGGTCTCTAAGTTATAACCGGATGGCTTTATAGGCCACTGGGAAAGATGATCCTATCAGCTCTTAATATTGATTTATTTGATAGGTCATAGATACTAATTGCTTCTTTGTATTCTACAGTATCCTCTTACACACTAAATTTGCTTTGGATCTTTTCATATTTAGTCTAAACTTTTGTATCTTGTAACTAATTTTTAATAACAAAATTATAAAATATATTAGACATATGTTAAGTATGTGGAAAAATTCACAAGATAGGCTGCTGCTAGACTGGAAATGTGCGTGATTTCAAAGAGTTACCCCTTCCTGCAGACAGCTGCTAAGACAAGGTTCAGGGACAAGCTATCACAGGTTACTTCTCAATTGTAGCTAGTGGAGTGATGCCATTTCAAATAAGAGCAGGATCCTCCACCAGGCCACTTATGTTTGGTTTTAACTCTATACACATTACTGACAACTTAGGAAGCATTTTTGATGAGTAAATAGAAAGTGAGAATGGAAAATATCACATAACATGTGCATGAAAGGCAGGAGGGTGGAGTGGCAGGCGGGGCAGGCAGGGTGGGGAGGCAACAGGAGTTTGTTCTTGTTGTCTTTTTTGTTTGTTTGTTTGTTTGTTTTTTGTTTTTGAAAGGGAAACTGGGAAAGGAGAAATCATATAACATGTAAATAAAGAAAATATCTAATAAAAAAAAAAGAAAACAAGAGGGTAGAAAGAGACAAGGAATCACGATGAGCAAAGGCAACCAGAGCCATCAAATCTCTCTTGCTCTTTTCCTTTTAATTTAAGGATAACTTATTCTACCTTTGTTGAGCAAAAAGTAGCTGTATCACAAATTCTGTTACTGTGATCTCTTCAGTCTGCATTCACTTCAAAGTATCTTAATTGAGATTTCCCCTATAATTTCATGTTATATAATAAATTGTTCAACTTAGGGTAATACAGATGCCCCCAGATTTGACATCCTAATTCCTTGACTTCCTACATTAAAAGAAAGGATGTTATTCACGTTTTATGTCATTAATTTGATATATGCATTTCCAGCTACTTCTGGGGAAGCTTACAAGTAAGAAAATATTCTTTTAATCATCCTTATAATGAGTAGTATCTGAAACGGTTATAGTAGCATGTGCCCACAATAGCATCACTCAAAAATCTGAGGCAGTAGGATTACTTATTAAATACCAACTTGGAATTCATAGACAAAATCAGTTCCAATTAGTTAATTAACTTCAAAGGATATGCAAATAAATAAAACAAAAACCAGTGTTTCAAAAGGCATAGGATATATAGTATAAATGAATTATGTTAATACTATGCAATAGAACTGTAATTTTTCTATTTTCTTCTAGTATATAGGTCAGTCTGGGCTTTCCAGTGCTGGCTATCTGAACCTGAGGTGTAGCATCAGTTCAAGGATGCAGGGCCCTGTGGGATCTGTGAAGTGCAGCTGTGGAATAGGCCTGTACCCACCCCAGGGGAATGAGTTGCCAGGTTTACAGATCTGTTAAAGACTCTTGAAGAACAACAAGAAGATAAAAGTATTTTCAGAAAATTTTATTCAGTTTTATACTGTGCTCACTGAAAGACCTTGAAATTACTTCCATTCACTTTCTCTTGCAGGCACAGTTAGAAAACACAGAGATAATGGATTGGACTCTGCTAATGACATACCTAAAATTAGATGCAAAGTTATTAAAATTTTAGTTTTTATGAATGAGGACAAAAACCTCATTTCCAAAAACCTGTCACACTTAAATTGTTCTGTCTCATTTGAGGACCCAATAGATTAAGTCCAGTCTCATGATGGCCATAATTATAAACTGATTTTTATCCAAAGAAAGAAACTTCAAAATGCATAACTTTACATTATCTTCAGAATAGCTTGTTCAAGAGTTCCTCTCTAACATTTGAAAATATCTGTTCTACTTCCCAATGTTTACAAATATCCAATATCCAAAAATATTTGTTATACTCTGTGAAATAATCTTACAATTCAAAAATAAGCTATCCAGAATATGTCTATACACCTACATGAAAAATTATAGAATTTGAATAAGAAATATTAAAATTTTATTTCACAATTTTTCCAACTCCTTTTGTTTCCTTTAGTATATAAAATAATCTTTTATGACTCTCTTCTTTGGCTCAGGCTACTTTATAGTCACTGACATCTCATTCCTTTGGCTGTATACTTCTAGAACTCATGCTCTGGTATTAATTTGTATGGGAATATAGTGAATATATTCAAAAGGTCCACATGACTAACTATCTCATTTTTGTAATTCAGCTTTTGTAATCATTTTTTTATAATTTTGAATTTGCAATTCAGTTTTGTAATCTCATTTGTATAATATTTATCACATTGCTAATAAGTCCTAAAAGTAGCCTGTTTCTAATGTTAATTTACTCATCCTAAAAATTTTATACTTTATATTTTAGCTGTATGTTTGATGAAACTAGGTCAGGTATAACTGCAAAGTATATAATATTGAATTACGCATTTGAGACCTGAAAGATAATAAGAAATCATGTCAGTCTCCAGGTGCCCACTCAAAACTTCAAGGTGTAGGAAAGGCAGTGGCCAGGGAAGGAGCAACTCAAATCCTGAATAGTCTGAATTTAATCATATTTGTAACAAATATCACAAAGTAAATTCATTAAGAGTTCATTCTGATATTAAAACTCAAACTCTATGGTTTTTTTTTTTTTTATTGTCATTTTGATGGCTGAATAAGAACTACTTTAGCTCTGGGACTTAGGCCCATGATCACAGCCAGAACATGAATGAAATTTCAAAGGTTAGAAGAATCCCAGTTGACTTCATTCTTTTAGTGCTCTTAGAAAAGCCTCATTCAAATCATTCAATGACATCTGGATACATATGTTGACCAGAATGGTGTCATATGAACTCTCTTACTCCTCGATGTAACTAAAACTTGCCATATTCCAGTTCAGTACATTGCCATGTCTAAGGGTAGATAAAGAATAAAATAAATCTCATGTCTTCCATGATTTCCAAAAGAGTAGTGTCATTTATCTACAAAAGAAGTTTTTGCTTTTTTTCATATATATATATATATATATATTTGCCAAGAATTGATGCACACTGAAAACAATTCCTTTATGGAACTCAGAGAATAAAAAGACAAATTTACCGAGTAACTTTTAAAAGGTCAATGGAGGAGGAGCAAAAGTAGATGGTAGACTGTTTTTGTTAGGGGATAGGATTGCTAGCACTCCTTTAGTTTATGAATCACCCCATGAATTTCCTGCTATAATATGGGTAATATAGATTGGTTTATATTTTGCTGGAATATGGAAGTATACACACAAAAAGGCTCACAGGAATTAACTCTGTGGTAACCACCAGGAATTAACCCTGTGGTAACCACCAGGAATTAACCCTGTGGTAACCACCAGGAATTAACTCTGTGGTAACCACCAGGAATTAACTCTGTGGTAACCACCAGGAATTAACTCTGTGGTAACCATCAGGATTTTTTTTCTCTGCTCAGTAGTTTCCTTCCTATGCTCCTGGTTGTTAAGAAAGGAGTTTGTTTACTGTTGGCTTGCTATTAGCAATATTTCTTCTACTAGAGTTGTAATGTACAAAGTGTGTGATAGGAACTGATGTCCTTTGTAAGTTTTCCATCAAGACCTTCTCTCCATGCCTTGGTAACTTTTCTTAAAGGTTAAGGTTATAGAAAGTCACTTATCCAAACAAGGTCAATGAAACAATATCTTTTCTACAGGAGCAGTAGCTAATTCTATATGTTGTTTCATATGTAAAATATCTGTGAGAGAATGAAATGTTAATGAGTAGTTCACCTGATTAAATTTATTGATTGAAGCTTTTAAAATATAAATATACTTAAGTACTATAAATCTGAAACATGTTTATTAAGATAAACAAAATTATACTTTCATTAGTTAAAAGAAATATAATTTAAAGACTTATAGTTTATTTTTCAAAGAGAATTTAAGCATTGCATTTATTTTCATCCATTTGCTTTTACATTTGGGAATATATTTTAATTATGCAATTACTATATATATAATTAAGGACTAGTTTTAAACTCCTTTTAACGTTCTATTGGAAAAACTACCATTCAGTAAGGTTTTTGCTCATAAATTGTGATAAAACTAAGGCCATGAAGTCCATAGGAGATTCATAATTTATAGGAGAAGACACATACATAAATAACTAAATTTGGATTTGATCTTTCCCTGACCCACACCATTAATTCAATATGAAGAGCTAATCGGTATTGATATATTTTGTCCTTGTTAACAGTCACCAAGTAATTTGCCTTGAAATTATTTATTGAGAAGGATTCCCTTTTATTTTGGGACATTTTCTCTTTACCATAGGCTCTTGTCTTTGTGGAAACCACCCAGTCAGTCCATCAGGGTAAGACACTAGGCATAACTTTGAGTACACGGTCCCCAATGAAGGAGTTAGAGAAAGGACCTATGGAGCTGAGGGGTTTGCAGCCCCTTAGGACGAACAATAATATGAACTAAGTAGTACCCTCAGAGCTCCCAGGGTCTCAACCACCAACCAAGGACTGCACATGGAGGGGTCTGATTGTTCAGGTAGCATGTGTATAGTAGAGGATGGCAAATTTAATCATCAATAGGAAGAGAGGAGCTCGGCCCTGTGAAAGTTCTGTGCCCCAGTGTAGGGGAATGCCAGGGCCAGAAAGTGGTAGAGGGCGGGGTGGCAGGCATGGGGAAGTGGGAGGCAACAGGGGTTTGTTTTGGTTGTTTTTGTTTGTTTCTTTGTTTTTTGGAGGGGAAACTGGGAATGGAGAAATTTACATGTAAATAAAGAAAATATCAAAAAAAAGTGGTTGTCTAGAACAGTTTTTTAAAGTTTGACCAATAAACAAGGTTTATCAAACTTTTCAGACAATATAGGTATGTGTTTGTTAATAGCTAAATAATATATGAAACTTTTGCTATGAAGGAAGAAAATATTACCTATGTAATATCTATCTGTTTAAAAAAACAACCTAAAACTTCTACATCTAGAAACTGCCCTTGACTAGTGCAAGTATGACTCTTCATATTTCACACTTAGGTCACACTTGTCACTGAACAGCTAAGGAAAGATATGAGAGCCTAGTATTGAACTAACATAGGGAGCCTTAGTTATAGTTCCAGTACTTTTGTTGAATGCAGGCTTTATTTCTGAGAATTGATAACCTGAACTGGTCACTTTTGTATCACAACAAAATAATGGGTAAGGGATCCAGCATCCAGGAAGTTCTATTTAGTTTGATTCACCTATCTTCTTCTTAAAATATTGTACTTACAACACAGAGAGAGTAATGGAGTGTTGTCTCTGGGGAACAGATTATATGTAATTATGGGAGGAATCACAACTCTCACTTGTTTTTAGTTCATCAAGTAAGACTGCATCTGAAACGATGGGGTTACCCAAAGGGAAGCAAGATGCAGTGCAGCCTGAACAGACAGAGTTCACCAGAAAGAAAACAAAACAGAAAAACCAAAAAAATCAAGCTGATCAGAGAAGCAGGTATAGTGATCAGACCTCACTGGCTGAATTGTGATGGTGCTCACAGTGCAGCATCATTATGTGAGAAGCTGAGCTACACTCCCTTTTTTAAAAATTTATTTTATTTTTAATTTATTTTTTTACACTCCATATTCCATTCTCCTTCCCCCATCCACCCTGCAGCTGCTCTACATCCCACATCTCCTCCCCACCCTACCCTGTCTCCGCATGGATACCCTCAACCATACCTCACCTGACCTCTAAACTCTCTGGGGCCTCCAGTCTCTTGAAGGTTGGGTTCATCATCTCTGAATGAACACAGGCCCAGAATTTCTCTATTGCATGTGTGTTAGGGGCCTCATATCAGCTGGTGTATGCTGCTATGGAGCACTCACAAAAAGAGACCTATCATGACTGCGCTCTGAAAGACCCAACAAGCAGCTAGAAGAGTAAGATGCAGATATTTGCAACCAACCAATGGACAGAAGCATCTGATACCTGTTGTTGAATTAGGGAAGGCTGAAATAAGCTGAGGAGAAGAGCGATCCTGTAGGAGAACAGCAGTCTCAATTAATCTGGACCCTAGAGATCTCTCAAACACTGGACCACCAAACAGACATCATACACCAACTGATATGAACTACACTCTTAAATAATGATTTGAGTACAGTGTCTGTTAACTTCTGTTTTTCTCAAAGCACATACCAGGATCAAATTTTAGTTAGTGACCTAGGAAATGAGACTCTGTATTCTGTTACAAACCTTTTATTTATGTGGTTTCAATGACTCACAAGTCAGACTAGACTCTGACTATGAGTACTGCCAAAAGGTACCTGTACTTTTTTTGTTAGGTTTGACTTCCTTGCACTATTAATTATGAATATACAGTGGGATTTAAGAATGTTCCAGTGACCATTGAAATTTCACTTTCTGTGCATGGATGTTAAAAAAAGTGTTGACACAGATTTTTGCTAGTTTCACTTACATAGGTCATGGTAGGAAAAAACCTTAATATGGACTTTGAATTAGAAAAACATATTTATACTCTTTCAAGATTCACAAATGATTGTCTTAAGTTATGGCTATATAATTACTTTAAAAATACACCACACAATATAGTTTGTTGCTTTATAAGGAATGTTTTCATATTTGTAAGAATTTTGAATTTGTTGAATACAGATTTAGTATCTATAAACCTCATCCTAATGAGCAACTAACAGTTCTTCTGTTCCAAATGACATCACAGAATTCCACTGGGGCCTTTGTCAGAACATTTTCCATTATCTGTGATGTGCTGGTCATACTAACAAGGCTACTTTATGAGAATTGATGTATTTGGGTTAGAGTTTACAATGTATTTTTTGAAATTAAAAAAAAAAACTATATATTCCTTTAGTGTAAATATGGCTTCATTGACAACCCCTCACAGTATACTCATCTGTTGTCCAGTGGCATGATCATCACTTTCACAGAAATATAATAGTCTGAAAGCCAAACGTTTAATTTGCTCAGGAAAAAGAATTTGCAATAGAATTGTCAATGTGAGGTTAATTACACAGCAATGAAAAAAATAAACCTATTGAGAAAATTTGCTGAGTATCATGACTACAATTCCCTTTCATGGAGATTTGGAAATGTTTCCTTTTTCTTTCTTTCTTTCCTCCTTTTTCTCTCTCTCTTTTTTTTAAGAAGCTAGAATATTCACAAAGAAAGAGAATGTCTTTCAAATGTATGTGCAGTGATAGGTAACATTTTCTCTTTTCTCAATATGCTGAGAAAACAATAAAGCTCACACAATAACTATAACATAAAAGCAGCCACCACAAATTACTGATGTATTTAAGGCAATGTGGCATTCTCATGATCAGAATGCAACATATTAGCACTGACAATGAATTCTGATGCTCAAAATCACTAATCTGATTCCCCCCCAATAAAGGATATTCCAGTCACTAAATGTTCCTGAGTTCTGCATTTCTACAATTAATTATGGTTTTTCACTGTCTCAGAATATGGTGTTAACCTGGTATATATACTATGTACATATATATGAACTATGTACATAGTTCATGCCAAATATACACAGAAACAATTTTTTTTTTCTAATTTTTTCAAAAAAGTATATGAGAACTGTTAACATGCTCCCTATTTTATGTCACTAAGAAAGTTAGATATAAAGAACATGTATATTTTTCTGGTATGATTAACATAGAGCTTCATGGCTCTGAATGTCTTTTCCCTTCTGTGTTCCTGTGTCATCTGTATATCAATTCATATATTGAAATTTAATGTTGGGAGCTTGGACCTCCAGAGTAATAAGGTTTCCATCTAAATTATCACATTGTTACAGGTTAGCAGTGGCTAACCTGAAAGGACTGTGACAAATTTAATATGAAACTCCATTAATTAGGACAATATCAGGATAACCCAGTAGACCAAAATGACAGGTCTGTCATGAACTAGATACACACATAAATGGCCAATTAATTTTCAACAAAAGCACCAGTGTAACTCAATAGGGATAAAAGTTTCAAACACTGGACTTAGAAAATTATATCTCTACATGGAAAAAGATGGATTTATAGCGCATGCAAAAATCAAGGTAATTGCAGTGTCATATAATCCTCAGCTTTTAAAAAATAAAGGGTTCCTTGAGCCAGTTCAGAAGAACGTTCATGGGTGTATGTTATACAGGGATTCCATAGAAATGTATAAGTCATTAGGCATAAAAGAAAAAAAATATGACAAACTAGATCTCATTAATCTTACAAAATAATCCAAAGAAAACCCACGATCCTCAGGGAAAATGAGGAACTATAAGAGGTGAGTGATTGGAAAATGTTCATTTTTCATGCAGCTGGCAAAAGGTGTATATACAAGCGATGTTAAGCACCACAAATGAATTGGAAAAATAACAACACAATGAAAGGCAGACATGACTTAGAAAATGATATGCAAAGATAAAAAAGACTGATAGCAGAACATCATTTTATGTTGTAAGTCATCAGTCATATGTACATGAACATCTAAATATCACTGCACAATAGAACAGATGAAAAAAAAAAGCAAGATTGACAGACATCCAGAGTTTTGATAGAGGTACAACATATGAATGCAGGTTGTCTCTTGGAAAAGAACTTTAGGAAAATTTTAAGGGTTTTGATTAAAATGAACACATAGTTGTCTTTCTCACTTTTATACATTAGCTCTGTTAGAAATTAGGCAAATATACACACAAAAGACTTGCAGTACCATGTTTAGAACAACTATCTTTCAATGGCAAGAAACTGAGAACAGTCAACAAGCCAATTAATGACAGGAAGAAGAAATGGAAATGGAGTCCATATTTCCACACTTTTATTCTGAGATTTTGTACTTAAGCAGGAACAAGGAGTATTTATACATTGGTGACGTATTTCACTAAGCATAATCTATGTCTCCTATGTGGTAAGTAAATTTAACATCTCCCCAAAAATAAAGATAACTAATTTTTATCAGTGAGAAATAGTTACATTGAATAAAAGATATATGTATTGGAAAATTCTTCAATCAGGAAAAGAAGAAATCCCTAAAATATTTCAGGAATAGTGATTTACATATTTTTTCATTTCAATTGATATCTACTCACAACTATTATCTTGAAGCTGAAGAAAAAGCTACTACATGCAGTATGGGACTGGAAGCTCTATTTCATTGTGGCAAATGTTAATATCATCCTGAGGATATTTCTTTCATGTGTCTGTATGCAGACTTGTTTATGAATAATGTGGACTGCACCTTTCTAATGTTCTCTCCCAGGGATTGACTCTATAATTCTCCATTCATCAATACTTTTGTAGCAAATATTCATGAGTTGGTTCCTATCTGAGTTTGTGGAAAAATTTCATGCAATATGAATCTGATCACCCTGAAGTAAATTGATTTTAAGATATAATTAACCTTTGGTTTTCATTCTCTCTCTCTCTCTCTTTCTCTCTCTCTCTCTTTCTCTCTCTCTCTTTCTCTCTCTCTCTCTCTCTCCCTCTCTGTCTTTCTCTCTGTGTGTGTGTCTGTGTCTCTGTCTCTCTCTGTGTCTCTGTCTCTGTCTGTCTCTGTCTCTGTCTCTCTGTCTCTCTGTCTCTCTCTCTCTCATATATATATATATATATATATATATATATATATATATATATATATATATATATACCACATTTTCTGCATCCATTCCTCTGTTGAAGGACATATGGGTTCTTTCTAGTTTTTAGCTATTATAAATAAGGCTGCTATGAACATAGTGGAACATATGCCCTTGTTATATGTTGGAGTATCGTTTGTGTATATGCCCAGGAATGGTATAGCTGGGTCCTCAGATAGTACTATGTCCAATTTTCTGAGGAACCACCAGACTGATTTCCAGAGTAGTTGTACCAGCTTCCAATCCTTCCAGCAATGGATGAATATTCCTTTTTCTCCACATCCTCTCCAGTATCTGCTGTCACCTGAGATTTTGATCTTAGCCATTCTGACTGGTCTGAGGTGAAATCTCAGTTTAATGATACTGATTTTACTTTGATGTTTATTTCAATGTTCTTTTGTTGTGAGTTGAACATTTAAATACAAATAGTGTAAATAAAATGTATGATTTTAGAATCTTCAGGCATCAATGTATTAGTAATGAAAATAATAATAATTTTGAAAAAACCTAATAGTTCCTTCCAGAACTGAATCTTTGAATAAGGGGAGAATTGTTTATACTGTTAGGGACTGTTGCTGACTTTACTTTCAATGTCTGACTGGGTCCCTACTGCTTTGGGAATTTCAATGAACCTGTAACAGCTTGGAAGCCTATCTTGCCTGCTGTCAATCATGAGTAGGATGGGCTGCATCAGGTTGACAAATTCCCTAGAGCACCAAGCTCTAAGCAGAGCAGATTATTAACAATATGCAAAGCTCTCTTTTTCTGTAGCTTCTGTGTTGCTGTAGCTCACATGGAGTGCTTAATGAAGTAAAGAAACTGTGTTTCTTATAAACTGTGCAGAGCAAATACCCAAAAACCAAAGTGGTGTGTGGATCATTATTACTTCAGAGACATAAGAGACATTGTGTTTTGAAGTTAGTTCCTTGTGGTTAGTCTCTTTTATTTGATATGGAAGCATTGTGCAAATTCATAGCCACATGAATAATACATAGCTGCAATAATCTTTAATATCAGAATGTTAGTTATTCATAAATATAGTTTCAATATCTAAAGGAAGAGCAACAAATGATTAAATGCCCATTTTTATTTTATGACCTGCTCAGATTTGTTAATTCTTTCTGCCTTCTGGTTTAAAAGTGATGACATTATTAATAGAGAAGTGCTTTGGAAAACACTGATTGTTGATTTAACTCCCCTTCTTATCTCAGTTTATTTTCAGGGCACAGTACTTCAGCTTCACAGACTCTGATTTCCAGGAAGAGCTTAGACTCTTCCTCAAACAGCTTTGTTTTAAATATTGGAAGAAATTGTTTAGAGATGGAGTACAAAAAGGAGTGTCCCCAACTAGTAAGGAAACATTAACTTTTTGTGATAAAACAGGATGCTGTAACAGCATCTTTTCTCATTCCTTCACCTCCTGCCTCTCTTTGACTTTATTTTACACACATGGCTGCTTTCCAATGCCTGACTTTTCTGTACTTATTACCACAGGCTACATTTACAGACTGTGTCTTTCTTTTTACTTTTCTATATATGAACTAGAACAAAGGTCTATATGATAGTCAGCCTTGGTCTTATGTAATAGAACATGTGAACTGGATGACATGGTCACTACAAGGTCCTAATTGTGGCCATGGGTATTCTTTTAATTGCAATACTTTGATTTTTAAAAATACCACACATATCTACAATGTATTTTGATCATATTCTACTTTCATTACCTTCTTCCGCATCCCCATAATGACTCCTACTCAACCTCATTCCCAGCTTTATGTTGTGTTTTTTTTTGGAGGTTTTAGGTTATTTTATGCAGTTGTCATTGTTGCTATGGATAATGCTTTGTATCCAATTAGTGCCTTCAAAATGTAAAGGAGTGTGTGACGATCCACTTAGTATTCCACTGGGATCCATTTCTCCAAAGAGAGTCACTTACCCTTCCTCCAATCTCCCTAAGAGCAATAACTATCAAGAGCTCCTCTACCTAGGATGGGAGTCCAAAGATCCCTCCCTTATCCATATTGGCATTTTTACTTGCCTGGTCCTATGCAGGCCTTGCACAGGTAACAACTGTTTGAATCAGTGCATATGAAACTATATCATGGCTAAGAGTCAGCATTTTATAGCTCTCCTTCTCAACTACCAGCTATTTAATTTTCTACCCTTTTTTCTATATTTGTTGAACATTAGGTAAGGGATTCTTGATTTAAAAAAAAAAGATTGATCCATAGATAAACACTAATGGTTACAGTGAAAAATGTTGACAAAAATATACTCCTTTCTATTAATGGGTTAAATGAGATAAAACTCCATTAAAAGAATTATAAAGATGCCAGTTGGCAGAAATTCAAATTTTTCTAGGCTCAACAAGTCCTGAAATTAAAATGTATGCTTATTTCACTTCTTTCTACAAAATCTGCCATACTTTGTTAGGCAATCATGTGAAGGTAAGGCCATACTCTGACAATTCAGCCTGAGGCACAAGAATCTTTTTTATTTTTATTTTTTGGAAATAAAACCCAATGGGACCTTCACTGGGTGAGCTTGCTTTTTTACTGATTAAACATGATTATGCAGTTTTCTAAGGCATACGATCTTATTCCTCTCGAAAATAACTTGGATTGTGAAGTCATTTTCTTGAGAACCAGACTCATTTTTAATAGTTATTTATATACAAAACTCATAAATGCTGAGTAACTTCTGTACTCCAATCTTGTTCATTAAAAAGATCATCTAGGAAAAGCTTAGAGAATTAGATGAAATCCTAAGTCAAAGTGCCTAACAAACATCTATAGAATATTTTACCCAAACACTTAAGAATACACTTTCTTTTTAGCAGCCCATGGGTGTTTCTTCAACATTAGACCAAATACATGAAAATTTAAATATCTTCTTGCATATTCTTAGCACAGAGATAGGGATATCACTGACTTTTAGAGAACTACTGCATTTTGACAAGACTCATTAGTTATGTTGGTCTGGGCTTTACTTCTCTCACTGCACATTTTCTGCCCACAGCATCTCAAAGAGCATTTTACTGTGTTCCACAGACCTTGGAAGAAGAACAACTTCACAGTATGGTTGAACAGCTGACAACTCAGAGTACCCTACCCCTACTAATTGTAAAAGACCAAGAATGAAACCAAGAATGAAAGAATAAACTATGAAGTTATTCTTAAGCTTTAGAAAGGTTTTATACTTTCAAACTATTTCATTAGTACTTCTGTGGCTCATGGATTAAAGATATTGATATGAGAGGTGGGCAGTGAGGAAATGGTGATAGCTGCACATGCTTGGTAATCTGAGTACAAGCTCTAGAACTATGAGATAGAGACTTCATAATACTACTTAGACCGGACCTCTGCACAGTGTCATAAATATGACTACTTCTCAAACACATATACACATAGATGATAGATAGATAGACAGGTAGATAGATAGATAGATAGATAGATAGATAGATAGATAGATAGATAGATAAAGAGGAGAGACAGAGAAAGATATACACACAGAGACATGCATACAAAAATGCATATATAAATGCATAGATAAACACATACATATTATGGATACAGCATACATACAAACACACTCAGATACTCATAATAATAACTTCAATTTTCAATTCATCAACATTGATTATTTTGAGTTTGTATTGTACAATCACTCAAAATATTTATGTAATAAAGGATGTGCAAATTTATTGAATTACTATGACCCAGTGGCCTTTTATGAGTACAAACATTTTTTAATATTATGACAATGTTTTATAGCCACTAGTTGGTATTACTGTATTACAGCTGAGGAAACACTGTAGCTTTAATGTAATGAGTGGCCCTTCATTGGAGGCAGAGTTTTTCTATGGAGAGGTACAATTTAGTCCATGTGTTACTAACTTTTTAAGACTTTCTTTCCTTAGGTTAAATAAAATTTTAGAGTCATATATAAAATTATTTTTAAGAGACTATAAGATTATATTCATTCTATTCCTTAAGGCATGTAATCTAAGATGATTCCCCAAATCATTCAGCAGATTAAAATGTTTAAGAGATAGGCTACAGCAAATTTAACTCAATTGACTTATAAATTTTAAGAGTTGGAATATTTTTCTTCCTGTAGCATTTCAGTAGCAGAGTACTACCAAATCTTGTGCAGAACAAATAATGCCGACTTAAAACAAATTGAAGTGAATTGGTGAGTTTACTTTTAAGTCCTGTCCAAATCTGTAGAATGTCATGTTCAAAACATTCCAGGAAGAAACAGAGAATAAGAAGAGAGAAAATATAAAGTCAAAAAACACCATGTTTGCTTTATTATAGAATGGAAAAATCAAGTCCTCTATGTCAATCACTAAGAGCTCAAGCTGTCAGCTGTGAGGTGTCATTCTTCCCACATTACCAGGAAGAGAACAGATTTGATAAAAATGTAACCTCATCCCTGATGCTCAGGAGTATGTTTTAAATGGCAAGAGCTCTTCAGAATCTCAGAACAAATCTGAGGGTGCCTAATGACTGCTGTGCCTTTTCTTATACCAGTGTAATCATGGGGGATGAGAGAGAAATCCAAGAATCCGTCTTCACTTCTAATGTAAAAACATCTTTACACTATGGCATACAGAGAATCAGTCAGAGGATCCTTCTTTTGAAATCACTGTGATTGTTCTGTGATGCTAGAAGGTGTGGAGAAAGTAAATTCTAAAATCGTGTATTTATAGAAAAGTCTTGAGAAGAGCAAACAATGTGTTTTGCATGAAGTGATGCATGCCTGAGACATCAGCTGGAATGTTGGTGCAGTGGGGGAATAGGTCCAGTTTTTCTGAGCTTCACAGTGAGTTGGAGGCTAGACTGAGCTATGAAGCAAGGTCTGTTCTGAAAGAAAGAAAAAAAAAGAGCAAATGAGTCATGTAAAATAGAGATCAAAGCTTTTAAACTATTATATATTTAAAAGACAGATCCAGAAGCAAGAAGAAATGATTTTATTTTAGGCTGTTTTTTCCCCTGATGTTTCGTATGTGTCTTAAAAAACCATAACACAGTTACTTGGCACACTCAATAGATTTCTCAGTTTTCATTAAATTAAACAATATGTTTTAAAAAGAGAATATTCAATGTTTAATTTACCATAAATACAAAAAGAAACTGAAGGTTATCTTAATTCAAATGAATTACAATAATTTCTTTAAGACTCAATAGTACTGCACAAAGTTGGCAACGTGGCAAACATGAATCTATCTATCTATCTATCTATCTATCTACCCTTAAGGCAGACTGAACATAGGTTTATATTATAAAATGATACATTTTAAAATTATTTTTATGTCAGCTTGTAAGTTTTTTGTGCAGATATAAATGTAATCTAAGTTTTCTTCTGGATCATTAAAAGCTAATATTTGAGACAATTAGCCTATCAATATTTTAGAATTAATAAATAAAACCTTACGTCAATAAAAATTTAATTGTTCTGTGGCTTTTCCAAATTTACTGCTATATAGAATTTATGTGTTCACACAAGAATTGAAATGATATATTCTAGTTCATATATACCTTCTCTCTAATTAAGTATCACCTCTTTACTTAAAATACCTATTTCATGTCATAAAATTAATTGTAAAATATGTCATAAAACAAATTTTTTTTATTATTAACCATTCTATTTGTTTACATCTCAAATGATTTTGCACTTCCCAGTTACCACTCCACCAATCCCCCACTCCACATCTGTCCTTCCCTATCCCCTTTGCCTCTATGAGGGTGCTCCCCTAACCTCCCACACTCTCTTGCCCCTATGCTGGGGCATCAAACTTCCAAAGGACCAAGGGCCTCTTTGCTGTCCATTGCTGTCAAGCAAGGCCATCCTCTGCTACATATGTACCTACAGCCATGGATTCCTCCAGGTACACTCCTTGGTTGGTGGTCTAGTCTCTGGGAGAAGTGGGTGGTCAGACCAGCCTGTTTTTCTTCCAGTCCTTTTGCTAACTCTCTCACCAAGTTGATGTGAGTTTCTCTTTTAATTCAGCATATCCGTGCACTATATCATCCTCCTTGTCCTAAGTTTTGCTTATTTCACTTAGCACAATGTTTGTTTATTTCAAATGTAAGAGTTCTTACTTGCTATGATAAGTAATTTTTCTGAAATATATTTGCATATATGTATATGTTTATGTGCTCTACTTCTTTTTTTCTTTTCTCTTCTTTCATTTATTTACATTTCAAATATTATCCCCTTTCCTAGTAAACCCAGTATCCCATGCCCCCTTACCCTGCTTCTGTGAGGGTGCTCCCCCACCCACCAACCCACTCCTACCTCACCACCCTTCACATCAAGCTTTCACACGACGAAGGGCCTCCCTCCCACTGATGCCAGATAAGGCTCTTCAGCTTCTTTAGTCCTTCCCCTAACTCTTCCACTGGGGCCTCTGTGCTTAGTCTGATGGTTGGCTGTGAGTCTCCGCATCTCTATTGGTCAGGATCTAGCAGAGTCTCTCAGGAGACAGCTGTATCAGGCACCTGTCAGCATGCACTTGGCATCCACAATAGTGTCTGTGTTTGGTGTCTGCATGTGGGATGGATCCCCAGAATTTTAACCCACAATTGTTCCTGTCTAAAGGAATGCAGGGAGAAAGAGTGGAAAAGAGACTGAAGGAAAGGCCATCCAGAGGCTGCCCCACCTGGGGATCCATTCTACTTTTTCCTATAATATAATTATGCATATTGTTGCAACCAATATAGAAGCACAAACAACTCTTTGAGATGTATCTCCTTTGGATAGGTACCAGCAGTGATATGATTAGATCATGTAGCGATTATTCTTTTAATATCCTATGAATTTACATATCATTTAATTTTTTTATTATTTTTATTGGATATTTGATGTGTTTATATTTCAAATGTTATCCCCTTTCACGGTTTCCCCTCCAGAGCCCCCTCTTCCAATGGTCTCTCCCCCTGCTTCTATGAGGAAGCTCCCCCCACCCACCCATACACACATGTCATTTTATAATAGTGTATCAATTTTTCTTGATACTAATATTACTTGATGGTTTCAATCTCTATCACTACTCTTCTGTGTTTGTGCAGTCAAGAAACATTTGTTCTATTAAAAATGGTGATAAATTGCATTTAAAGCATATGTGACTGTGAGCCTATCCACTGGCATCGGAAACACTAGTTTTAGAAAAAATTTAGAATGTGAATCAATATAGATGTATACGAAAAACATGATTTCAGAACTACATAAACAAGACTGAGGCATGCAGTTTGTGAAGTAATTAATGGTGATCTCACCTATATGAGTTTTTATTCCTTAGCAGAGAGGAGTCTTTTGTGTGTTTTCTTTTTTAATTATTACCCTCTGATATATTGAACAGAGTTTTCCATTAAAACCCTTTCTGATTGATTTTTGGTGGACAAGCTCCAATCCCTCTTATCTTTAAATAACCTCCCTAGGCAAATAATAACCAGAGAGAGAAAGAAACTATTTTGGACAAAATAATAACAGACAGGTAGTATATATAAGAGGATTGTCCTTGCCTTTGGTGGTTTTATAAATTCAATTTTCTTTTCTTGATTGAGATTGTTTCTCAGATATTCATTCTTTAGAGGCATGTGAGGAGCATAGTTCCAAATTTATCATTTGTGGCAACTATACTTGCTAGTTAGTTTTAAAACATGTTGAGATGTTCTAAACAGCACGGTGATGTCACATTGCTTATGTTAGTAACTTGTTAGTAATCTGACTCCAGTTACAATCCTCATAGTTTCAACGTTTATTTTAATTAATTTTATGTTATTTGCAGAAAAGCTGTGAATAAGTGAATGACAAATTCTAGCAAATTACTTATATTAAATATAAATTGTCGTGTTATCCTTTTTATCATTTATTCCTAATTCTAGGTTTAGCAATTACACTGACTAAGACTTCACCAAATATCTAAGATTTCAATAAACAATATTTCAGTTATATTATAAGACAGAGATAACAGTAAATTTAACAATGAAATATTTTCCTAATGGTTTATCCAAGTTAAAATAATGATTTGATAAGTTATCAGTAGTATGAAGATAGTCCCCAAAGTGAAATTAAAGTTATTTTTACCTTGAACTCTCATTTTATTTTATACCCCACCTTTAGGAAAATAAAATTGACAAACTGGTTTAGTGAACATTTTTATTATAAATTAAAACATACAATGATTTAAATTTTTTAATGGTATATCCTTTGAAATATACTCTTGTTCCATCAAAAATTTCTGATTTTGCTTTGTCGCTGTGTTTGTTTTCATCTACCATTTTTTGTTTCACGTAATTTATTTGTTACAATATTTCTGTATTCTGTTTAAATGAATGTTTATAATCACTTTGCTTTCTAGGATATATTTGTTAGACACACTTTATGATTGTCATAACTTGGGAAAAAGAATGCACCCAGTAGGTAGAGTCTATAAAAGTACAATTGTTCCTGTCTGAAAGAATTACAGGGATGGAAATGGAGAGGAGCCTGAAGAAAGGAAGGTCCAGTGACAAGGCCCAAAGTGGGATCCAGTTCAAGGGGAGGTCCCAAGACCTGACACTATTACTGAGGCTATGGAGTGTTCACAAATAGGACCTATCATGACTGCCCCTGAAAGACCCAACAAGCAGCTAAAAAGCCAGATGCAGATATTTCCACTCAACCAATGGACAGAAGCAGCTGACCCCTGTTGTTGAATTAGGGAAGACTGAATGAAGCTGAGGAGAAGGGTGATCCTGTAGGAGGATCAACAATCTCAATTAATATGGACTCCCAAGATCTCTCAAACACTGGACCACCAAACAGACAGCATACACCAGCTGATATGAGGCCCCCAACACACATATAGTAGAGGACATCCGGATCTGTGTTCATTCAGAGATGATGCACCTAACCCTCAAGAGAATGAAGGCCCCAGGGAG
>NW_022196903.1:39995665-40030295 GCF_008632895.1 Mastomys coucha
GGAGGTCCACGTGGAGACATGAGGGTTGGGGAGGAGTTGTGGGATGTGGAGCTGTCAGGGGATGTATGGGGGCAGAGAATAGAATATGGGGTGTAGAGAATAAATTAATTTTAAAAAGTTCTGAATCATACAAGACAATACCCATGGTATAAAATTTCCTGGCCAAGTGTGTTAATATTGTCAGGGGAGATACAGTCTTATTTAACATGAATTGTGCACCCAATTCAACAAACTATTTTCACCTATTTTACATTATTGAATTCATTCTCCTTTTTTGACAAAAAAATCTTGATATGTCTCTCAGGTCCATTTTGAGTTTGAATTTCTTGTTATAATTATGAGTACAATTTGATTAAAGGGCATTGCCTTTGCCATGTCTTAATTAAGACCACTCAAGATCTTTAATAATGAATCAACTCTGCTCATTATATGTTTTCAATTCTATGTGTATAGTGAAAGTATCTTGTATTTAATTAGTTACTCTGTGTAGGATAAAGGTGCTAATTGCTAGAGATATGTGGGGTTTTCAAATTCTCCATTTCAAGACTTTAAATTACTGCCATCTAAAAAGCATTTTCTTGTCAGAATGAGAAAAATGAGATGATTTGCAAGAGACATCATATGACAATTCTGAAAAGTAACTGAGTTTTCACTGCTAAGAGCTTCTATATTTACCAAAGACCCAAAGAGGCCAAGAAATATAAAAACCTTTTATTCAAATTAACCCATCTCTGGAAAGAAAGGTGTCTCCTACTTTTGAACAACAGATTTCTTTTGAACATTTGGAAGTATTAATGAGACCTATCTCCAGTAAATAGAAAGTTAGTCTTGCAGACTTTTCACAACCATAAGAGGGAGCACATTTGTTCTAAGCATAATTATCATTGACAATTTTTTGCTGGCATACAATTAAGTTCTTAACAGATTGTTTTTAGATTAATTGTTACTCCATTCTAAAGCTTTCATTAGATTATTTTTTTTAGTAGATTGAAACTCTCTTTATCCACCAAACAATCATGTATTGTATGTAGGATTTTGGACATGGCTTAGTTGTTAAAGCATATGCACAGCAAATTTGAGGACCATTGTAGCAATTTCCCAAGAATACCAGGTGAATACCAAGTGGCAAATGCTGGCGTGCTTAGAATCCCAGAGCTTGGAAGGCTGACCTGATGATACCCTGAGCAGGTTATCTATTCTCATTATTTATACTGGGACACCTTAGATCTTCAGCTAAGGAAGCTTCCCACAAGGACTAAGAAGGAAAACACATATTAACTTCAGGCATTCCAAATCAATGTGCATATATCTGCACATTCTTGCATTCATACATGCATAAATACACTAAATTATGTACAAGAAAATGATACCATGTTTACATGTATGTATGCATACACACACGTACAGATGCATATACTCTGCCTCCATGGATTGAGCCACAAATAGAAAATATTTTAAAATTTCTATCATTATTGAGCATATGCATATTTTTCTTATCAACCATAAAACACTATAATGTAACATCTTATTATGTCTTTTATATTGTACTAAGTATTACATGTAATATATAGATGAGTTAAACCATGTGAAAGAAAAAGCTAGAGTTAATAGTCACTTTTTATGAGTTGGTAGAACATTTACAGATTTGGGTACCTGTCAGGAAGGAGCCTTGTACTCAGGCATACGTAGGTACTAAGGGACAAATATATAGACAGATTTATAGTTGCCTGCTGTACATATCCTTTGTATCTTTCCCAGTGATTTTCCACTGAATTACAAATGAATTCCCCATAATTATTGGCAGTTTGGAAATGGGATCGTTTGGGAACAGTGATAACACCTTTTCTTCTTCTACATTTGCACCTAGGATGTAAGTTTGCAATATGGCATATAGATGCACATATTTTAGTCTGTGAGGTTAAATTCAAATCTAGGATGCTCTGAGCCATATGCTTTCTGACCTAGTTGACAAATTTAATTGCAGTTCTGAAGCTTCCTGTCAGTTCTGTAATTTTATGTTTTGCTTTTGTAATAATAGATTCTAGACCGAGGATGCTGCTCTGCTGGTAGAACATTTGCCTACTTCGCACAAATCACTGGCTTCCATCACAGAAAGTCATAACATGGAGGCTCTAGACTTATCTGAAATCCTAACATGCTCAGTTGCTTCACAGTGTACACAAGTCCAGCATGAGATGCATAAAGGGATATTCACAATTACAGCTGAAACATGGTCTGACAGACATTGTAGGCCGTTCCTGTAATCTTGCCGTGAGGTGGAGCCAAGATCAGGAATTCAATATCATGTTTGACTACATGCTGTGTTGGAGGCCAGATTGAACTAGAAAATATCCTGCCCAAAACTTAATGGATAAATGTAAAAATATATTTTATGGATTCAAATTTACTTTTCTGGGCTCAGTGATTTCATTCTTATCACAAAAGTTTATACATATGAACAAAGAAATAAAGCAATAAAGAAAAAAGCCTGTAAAAATAAAACATATTTTCAGGAAAAAGAAATTAAAAGTCCATCCACTACCTCATGGTTCCGGTAATTCCTCTAGTGTGCCTTGTATAACATTTTGCTACAAGACTACAAATCCAGGAAGAAACAGAATAAAGACTCCACAGATGGTCTATGATGCATTCATTCATTCCTTGTTCACTAAGCATTAATTTATTATAGTTTAGGCATTGAGTTACAAGCTGAAGCCAGCTGTCTGATGATGGGAAATGTCGACATTGTTAAGGAGTAAATGGAAAGATCATTTATTTCAGTAAGGAACTCACCTAGTACATGAGAAGATGAATCTGATGCCTGAGGACACAAGTGCTTTGGAATATCAAGTACTAATACAAAAAAATGTAGAATAGACAGTTTAAAGGCAGGGACAGGAAGCAAGCCCTGGAAGTAGGCTGTGAAGAACCACCATTTCTTTGAGAAATGTGGGACTCTAAATTCTTCTATATACCTCCGGATTGTCTAGTATGTTCTCTACCAAGACTACATTATAAAAAAATAGAGAAGAGATAAGACTATTCAATTTAAAATGAAATGAACATTTAGTGGTGCATTTTAAAATATATGCAAAGAACATTAAACCATGCTGTCAAAAATGTAGTGTTTGTCCTTTTGCTTTAATATTTATATATAATATATAATGTAACATATATATAATTATATATGTACATACACTTAGTTGCTATTAACATGAGAATCTTTAGAAAATAATATTAAATTAAACAAGAAAGAGACAGAAGATCAACAAGCATGAATGAGAAGAAATTCAAATTATATTAGACTGGATTTGTGGTAGATTGCTTACCTAAGATGAGGAAGGTCCTGAATATGATATATGAAACTTCAAAATAAAACATAAATGATAAACATTTAAAATTTAGCAGAATTATTTAATAAATAAATGTTACATTTACATAGATGGTATAAATGGGTTACACTCACTTATTTCTACCTACGGGATCTTTTTTAGTCTCTAACATTTTATGGTGTCATTGCAAGCCATTTCACTTTCTTTATTTTATTTATCACTCCTTGCTTTATTAGCATAGCTGATTGTCAGACTATTGATGTTAAATGTTTAGTAATGTTTGTAATGTAGCTCCCTGTGGGAGCAACAGTAAAATGCTCAGTAAAGGTAAACTTTTACCCAGTTCATTTCTTATTTCTACCATTCAGACATTACTGCCCTATGCTAAATTTGGATAATTAATATATGCATATATTCAAAATATATAATTTAGAAAAACATACTTGAGCTTTTACTTCAACATTTTAGACAACAACTGAGTACATTTGGCACACCCTATCTCCAAGTTACATATTATAAAATAGATGAGAGCCCAAACAGATAAGGAAAATAAGTGTGTACCAGCCAACAATATTTTCTTTTGATATTATCCTTTAAAATATGTAACTGAGAATGGTAATTAACTCAGTACTATTTGTCTTATATTTGCTTCAGTAAGTGTATAGTAGGGCACATGGCATAGGTAACATTTGTACAACCATTATACCAGTTTACAGAAGATACTGGAAAACAATCAAGGTATTTTGGTGTCCATAATTTCTCCTAGTTTTGGAAACCATCTTCCAGTAGTTTCCAGGTTGACTGTGTTGTTTCATGGAATTTATCATAAAAAAATCTAATAGCAGAGTCTCACAATATCTATAAATATGACTTACAATAAGTATTATTTTGGCTTCATAATGGCAAGTACGAATATCTTCATTTATTGATAATTAAAATGAACACTATTCCCTTTTTCATAAATTATTAATACACCTTATTCTGAAGAATCTTATAGTTAAACCTGTAATACAACTCAATAGAAAGTGCAGGTTAGGAGCTAAAAAAAATCACAGCATCAATTCCCTAAGCAACTGTATGATTCTCCATGAAGCTGTAGTTTATATAAACAAGACTATGGCTCCTTTTGTCATTCACAGACAGGAAACTTTGCTTTACACTACCCACTACCTCAGCTGTGGCAGATTCAAACAAGTTACTCATTCGCATGAAATATACACTCATACAACAAAACATTTCTTAGCAAATCAACCATTATTATAAACTAAAAAAATGCCCCTTTCAAAAATCTAAAAACTAATGTACAAGGCTGTTCTTACCACGAACAAGGCAAGCAAAACCGAAAAAAAAACAAACAAAATATTAAAAGGTAGATGCCAGGATTGGTGGCACATGCTAATAGTCAAGGATTGTACATAATAGATATTGATGTATGTAATTAGGCTTTGCCCCAGAAAGCAAATCCTCTGTTATCACTACCTTTGTTGAGGTTCTGTGATAGCTCACCCCAGCCTCTCATGCTCAATGCAGACCACTCTCTGTTTCCAGTTTGTAATTCAGGTATCCATCTTATCCATGGGCTTTAAATTTTGAATTGACTCCAAAGTCTATAGCATTTCCTGAGCTTGTGGATATGGAGAGCATAGTAGACTAAATGTCTCCCCCAAGAGCCTGTTTTATTTGCATTCTCAGGTTATGGTCGATTTCTCTGTGCTTAAGAGTCTTTGGCATAGACAATGTGGTGAGTTCCAGACATGAGACATTATCTGCAAAGGATCAGTTGTCACAATGTTCAATGCACACATGTCTGAAGATTGACATTTTCTTAGGATAGGACCCAGAAATGCTACATCATTTTCCTCTTTGAGCTTTTATCTCATTTTCTCTTTTAACTGAACAATGGCAATGACAACCTAAAGTGAATGGGAACAGCTGCTAGGCCATTCTTAGTGAATGCTTCTCAGCTTAGTTACAGTAAGTTTTTCAGTTTTGTTCACTCTGGATCTCCCTTCATATGTCACTACTGAAAGTCCCCAGTGTCTTCCAAAAAAAAATATTTTTGAACTATTTTCTTATAACACAAGAATGTGTATTCATATCTCAAAAATCCTCTGAGGGCTCATAGGTTTGATGTTGGTTGTGCTGCGCACATTCTTGTGTAATTTTATTTTTTCAAGACAGGGTTTCTCTATGATGCCCTGGCTATCCTGGAACTCACTCTGTAGACCAGGCTGGCCTCGAACTCATAAATCCGCCTGCCTCTACCTCCCAAGTGCTAGGATTAAAGGCATACACCACCACTGTCCGGCTTCTTGTGTAATTTTTTTCTCATTCATACTATGTATTTTTAATCTCTATTTACCTTGTAATGTCTACTACTGTATCTATTTGTGAAACTTACTATTTTGAAAGCAAAGGAAATGCAGTATAGAACTTAAGATTTACAATCCTTTAAAATGGATCCTTTTCATTGGATTTAATGTAGTTGATTGAATGGCTTTATGTACCTTGTACATTTTATGTTTTATTTCACATGTTATCTGTAAAATGTTTGCTATTGTGTTGATTTACCTTTAATATCAATCATTTAAAGTATGAGGTTTGGAGCATGAGATATAGCTTAGTGGTTGAGAGCTTATCTCCTCTGAATAGAGCCTTAGGCAAGATTTGTAGCTGTACAAAAATAAATGAATTAATTAAATTTACAATTATATCATAGCCCCTGTAAGTTTTGATAGATTATGTTTATGAAATATCTCTCCAAAGTGAAGTACGTACATTTTAATTTGCAACTTGCTCATTACATATTACTCTAGATAGTAAAAAATGTTAACTTGATAGCACTTGACCAATAATTTCAGAATTATTTTACCCATCAAAGAAACATCAAAAATGTGTTTCTGTAGATCTTGTTAGTGATCACTATAAATCTTCTATATTTGTAATTTGTTTTAGAAATATTCAATTCCTGGGATTCAACATGAAATGGGAGTTTTCCTATATTTATTTTGAGCAATAATAAATTTTTATTAGAAATTGGGTGGTTCACTGACAAAATAATTTCAGACAAATGAACAAGTATAATTATCTGCTTAGTTCTTATAATAGAGTTGCATCTGCTAACAGTCCTAAAATCAAAAGTCAGAGCAAAGTTCAATGTTAAAGATTATTAAGGTTGTTAAACATGATTAAAAAAAAACAGAAATGAATCAAGTGGTATAGAAGATGTTTAAATATTAGCTTAATTTAGTGAAATCACTAGCTTAGGCTCTTGACTCCTCATAGGGAGGGAGATGGAGCTAAGGAATCCAGAATGGTACTTTTCAAGAGGACCATAAAAGCTGCAATCATTGGAGTTTTATAAGCATAATTAGAACATCCTGGGCAGGAGTAATGGTGAAAGCATTGTTGATTCCAGAGGGATGATGGAAAATTGATCACAAGCTTTTGTGAGAGCCTAGGAGTAGCCAATAAGTTTTGGTCAATATCATATCAACATAAATCAAAGTGACAGAAGATATTTAGTATTAGTGGAATATAGGAAGATATGATCACAGATAATAAAATACTACCTGAGGTATAGTTTCCTTCATAGTTTTTGTGTCTTTACTGGCAAACCTTGTACCAACAAGAGAAACTGGGCAATGGTTATATATCTACAATTGTAGGAAGCTTGAGACCCTTTCATACTTCATTTTGTAAGATGCAAGGGAAGTTTAAAGGCTCTATGGGCTAACATGTTCAAAGAACTCTGTCCATGCAGAATGTGGGTTGAGGTGCTAACAAAATGGAAAAAAAATCGGCGCTCCAAACTTCCACAAAACTAATGATTGTGAAACAGACATAGAGACAATGCATCAAAATAGCTAACCCCTATTACTTTGGTCTGGATTCTTGATAAAGGAAAGAATCTTTTTTGCTTCAGAGTGAGTGTTTTCACACATTTCGTTCAGAACAATACCCCATGATTTTCAGTGAAAGAGGGATGATACTACTGCCTGAGCTGCATTCTTTGCTCACACTCTACAACATTCAGAGTAAACAGGATTTCATTTGAACAAAGTAGCAGAAGTTGCTAAGATGTGACTCTCTTGATGCTATAAGTAACAGGCCAAACACCCTGAAGGAAAGCTGAAAGTGTGTAGCTATTTGAGTTTGATAATTACAGAGATGCTAATTTAGTCTCTTAGACTAGATGCTTAGGTATAAGTTGTCTAGCAATTTTAAACTCCACCTTCAGGGACTACTGAACCCTTCTCAGGATTTATCAGCTATCTTCTGCCTTTCTCTTGCATCTCTTTCCTTTTTGTTCTATTTATAGTTTTCCTTTTGTGTTTCCTCTACCTCTGCCTTTTCTCCCATTTTGTTTTTCTTCTTATTTCTTGACAGTTTATTGTGATATTGTGCTAATCATTGAATTTTAATGTGAAATATATTATATCCTACCTCTAGACAATTTGAAATGTAGTAACATTACAGTTATAAAGTTAATGGAATTCTTTAGTTTCTACTATTAATTTCATATATGTATGTATGTATGTATGTGTGTTTGCATTAGAGACACACACATACACACAGAGAGAGACAGAGAAAGAGAGACAGAGACAGAGACAGAGACAGAGAGAGAGACAGACAGAGAGAGACAGAGAGAGAGAGAGAGACAAGGAGAGAGGGAGACAGAGAGACAGAGAGAGAGTATTGTTGAGAACCTCTCACTCTTCTTTCTCTGTTGGTACCCTCTGTGTTTGAAGCATGGAAGTAGGAAATAATCATAGCTGTAATCATGTGTATTCTGCTTACTAATTCCCAAATTATTTGCATTGAGTTGCTCACCATCTTTTGCCCACCAGCTTTATATTAATATCACCAGCTTATTATTAGAATAACAGAAATTAAAATTCAGAGAATGTAAATGATACCTGCAAGATTCACAATTAATAAAGGAAACAGTGATCTATATTTATTTCTGGGGCTCAAAGCTTTGCCAATAGCTATATAATTTAGAAGGTGGCTTATCAGAGAAGACGTTGTCAGCATAGCTACTGATTTTTGTTTTCCTTTTCCAGATATTTTTGTTTCCAGTTTTCCTTTGTGTCTTTCTGATTCACTTGATACTCTCTTAGTGAGTGGGTATGCTCGCATCCTGAAAGGGAAAAGCATATATTTCTTGAAAAGTGTTCAGTGATCTGTTCTGAAGCACATATTTGAATAAAATGTTCTGAGAATATCCACATTTAGCAAATATGTGATACCTTTTCTCCATTGACACATTGAGGATTTCAAAGTGTATAGTATAAGGGAATTTGAATTTGGCACGCAGGTTCCTCCATTATGTTACCAAAGATCTCTGAAATTTGGAACTTACCTGTTAATGTTTATTGGATTCAGCTTCCATATCAATAATGTCAGTCTGTCTAGATGATTTCCCAGGTTTGTGCTACTAATATGCTGCTGTTACTTTAATAACAGACATACAGGTGTAACATATACTTATATCTATGTCATAATTGCCCTCACTCAATCACTTCTTTCAAAGACACATAACTATGTCACAAGAAGTTAGTTTCTTAGGCTTTCCCAAACCTTTCCCCTCTACAGACACATAGAACATGATGTCCTCAGTGTGTCCAGTGAATAAATCCTTTTAGCTTTCCCTGCATATAAGAACATTGAATTCTGTTCCAGTTCTACCATTTTGTGGCAGAATGAACTAGCTTTGTTTCTGAAACTCTAGTTTTAATTTTATGGCCAGAATATTCTGTGTTTCAGCTTATTTATGTGGAAATTGCTGATGACTCCAGAAATGGTACACATTTACTTCATGGTATTCAAAGTGGTGTTTTGTTTTCATGAACCAATTTAGTATTCTGAGACATGCTGGGATGTTCTAGGCAGACTCACTAAAGAATAGTTAAGGACTCATCAAATGGCCATGCTGTGTTGCCTGGCATCCTAATGGTCAGAATGTTTGCAATACATAGTGCTCAGTACCCATACAAATGAGGCAGGAAAGGATAACCTATTTTAAAACTGAAAAAAAAAACTACTCAAAAAGAATTTTTTAGTACTTTTTCCTCTCTGCAAGTACTCTGCAGAGAAACTATGAATGGAAACCAGTGAAAGAAAAGGTCCTAGACACTGCAAGAGGAGCTGGTTGGCCTGATCTAGACTACTTAGTATCCTCTATTAGCCTAATGATATTTACTCTCGTGTTAAATAACAGCACTATGAAGATCTTTCTTGCAAACAGAACTACAGTTGGAGACTCAAAGGTTTCTTGGGGTATGAATATGGTATATGGATACATTTTCATTCTGAAGAAAATAGCAAGCACACAGTATTGGTATAGAGTAACATTCTTTATTTCATTTCTTAATGTAACACTTCTCCTAAAATATACAGTCCTTTCTTCCAAGATAGCAAAAGAAATTCTCTTAGAGGTTGACTTTTTACAACTCATTAGGAAGCCTGGCCTCAAGTCCACTCTTTCCCATGTATTTCCATTATGCCACTTTATATGCTTTACAACCCTCTAGCAGGCTCTTCTTCTTGTGACCCAGCAGATTTATCCTTTTTTCAACACTGCCTTTACCCTTTACATTATTGATTCAAATTTTTTCTCCTCAAATAAATAATCATTCTATCTGATTTCCCAAGTCCTCATGTCTGGTTTGTCATCACATATCTACCTTTCTCTCTCACTTTTCCAGAATAGTAATTCATGGTATATTAACCAAAATTTCTCATAAAATCACATTTCAACTCTTTCCCAAGGGCCATATGTTTACTACATTTTCATCCTCAGTTTTACTGTTTTCTGTTTTACTTAGATATTATAACTCTTTTATGGTTCTATCTCTTCCCCACCCACTTCCCCACTATTTACACTTCTTTATCTTATCTCTTGGATCTTGCCATAGGCTCTCCCACTCTTCTCTTCAACAATTTCATTGTGTTGAAAGATATTCTATATAAGAAAAATCTTTTTGCCAATAACCACAAGCATTCTGAAAGGGTATTTTTGAACATTCTGTGTTTTCTAAATCCTGCTTTTGTCTAGGATTTCATTCTACTCTATAAAAGTATATTATGATCAAGATTTCCATTTTTAACTTTTGCTAAAGAAAGGCTGAACTTTTTTGAATATTGGTGCTTTCCTTCCAGTTATCAAAAAAGAGAGATTAATCAAGGAGCATTTTGAATTCTGTGATTGCAGGCTTTCATTTCTCTAATTGGCCAGGGGATACATATGCATGGAACCAACCCTCTATATATCCTGTACTGTACTTTGAGGGAACTGATTACAATGCACTTTTCCTGCTCTTTTCACAAGTACGTCTCTTTTCCTGAACTATGTGAAATATCTTTCCTTCGCATTACTTTGCTATGACGATGTGGAGTGCCCCTATGGGTCACCTATGATTCCTTTTCCTTCTACTATATTTAGTTCTTTACTACACCTCTAATTGCAGGTCACTCCATGAAATTACAGGCTTGAGTATATATCTCCATATTTTTCAAGGGATTCATTGTGGAGGCCTCATCTTATGTTTGCACTTTTCTCCATTTTTTTTTTTTTTATCATAGCATAAGTCTGGAAAATCTCCACCTTTCTCTGCTTTTAATATGATAGAAAATTTTATGGGCTTAGGAATTGGGCCTTTTTCCTGCTTCAAAATTTTTAGAATAGCCAAGGTAATGATGTACAAGTGAAGCAGAAATAGGTTGATCCATGGATAAAATGTTTTGAGGATAAGCAAATGAGTATTTTAGTAATGCACATAAAATATAGAGTAGGAAGGTTTCTATAATAATTTGATAGCAATTAGTACACAAACAAGTAGAATATAATAGAGATAAATGAATTCTAAACAATAGCAATATATAATTTTAAACACTGAATATTATGTAAAGAAACATTTATAATTTTAAGGTAGAATATATATTAAAAATTTTTAGTTGATGAGAATAATGAGACCAAATATAGTGAAATAAATCTCATAATTCTTTTGTTTGTTTCTTGTTAGATGATGCTGTGTTGGTCTTTGGTTTTGTTGAATACCACAACCATTTTGTTTTGTTTTGTTTCTGTTGTTATTTTCCTTCTGGAAGCTGGCGTTCCTGTTTTATGAAATATGATTGGAGGTACTAGATGCAGTAGTGAAGGAAAGTGTGTGGTTTAAGTAGTAATTCAGTTGTCTTGATGAATGCTTTCTTTGTAGTTGAAAGAAGACATTTTCAAAAGATTAGGCTCAAAGAAAAAGGAGAGATGGATAGAGCATCCATGTAAACAGTGCATAATTGCAAGAAAGTGGCTCATAGAAATACCTTAAATTGAGTAAGATAAACATCTGAAATACTGTGCTATTGAGTTTACAACAGTCACTCTTTATATCCCCACATATCCTGGCATGACATGTTTTGAGTTCTACTCAAAGTTAAAGAAATACAAATGCAAGAATATTTGAATATTGTTAAACTCATGCCTGACATAGCTTGCTTTTATAGCATAAATTCACATTACAGTAGTCTTGCCTATACTGTTGAAAGTCTCTCATAAATCATCCTACTACTTCAGAATGAATCTTAAATCTAGCTCAACATAATGAGCTTATAATAAAACATATGTAAGGAAAAATACTGTAGAGATGGCTGTAAAGTCCTCAGAACCGAAAAGGACATGTTTTTAGTGTTACATATATGAATAGTTTAATCAGAGCAGGAGACAGTCAACTGAGTTGTACTCTAAACTTGACCATACCTGTGTATGTTTCCTATTTGTTTCAGTATAGCTTGGCAACCCTGAATGGCACTGATAGAGATACTATAGTCTCCAAAAATACTATTTGTTTGGCCCTTTCCAGTAAAATACTGCTGGTGTCGCACTGGAAGAGTAGAAGAAGGTGTGGGGAGATTTAAAATTCTAACATGTGTTCTTCTGCCATGGGAAACCAGGGCTTGACAGAGACTCATTGAATGCTTATCTCCAGAGACCAGGCTAATTTCGGCACATAGCACATGCCCAAAACAATGTTAGTAAACTTTTCAGAGCCTGTCATATCAATTACAGTAATTCTTTCAGCTTTTATTTCAAAAGAAAAAGAATACAGTCATATTTTTATGCAACTTTCTAACAGTGACATCTACATTATTTCTTCTTTTTAGAATATTGAGTTTCCCTCTAGCACTCTGTTTTCAGTGATATTTCAAAATTTACATTGGAACCTGTTGCCAAAATAAATATTATCTGCAGTGTGTGCTAAGATACAACTTTTCATACACAATTTAACCAACACTATATTTCATGTCACTTACTTCCTTTCTTATAATTACATATTATATCAGACTAATAAAGAAGTGCTAGAATTGCCTTCCTTTACTTTCCTTGAGATGCTGACCAGTATAGGTACTTCTATGTATACAATCAGACTACTTACAATTTAATTTCTTAGCAGTAAATAAAAGTTCCTGAAGCTCATATAATAAAGCATAAACTGTTTCTTATTTTAAGCATGAGTGCTATTTTATTCATTCTTCCTTGCTTCTGTGTGATAAATAAATAAATAATAATCACAAATAACTTCATAAGAATAATAAAGAAATAGACAAAATTTACTTAGGTATATAGAAAAAGAAAGATGCCTTGTGCTTTATTTTTTTTATCTGACTTTGTTTTATGTTCTTCACTATATGAAAACAGAAATACAAGGAATATGAACTTCCTTGCATTTAACTCTTTTTCTTCTGTAGCATTGTCTTTCTGTCTTTCCGTCCAAACATGACACATTTCAAAATTATTTGAGTTACCCTTGTTTAGATTACACACACCATCATAAAGGGTGTTTATTACAGTCAAATTGATTCTTGCTTCATTTCACATTTCATGGTTCCCCATTAACAAATGAAAACAAAAACAGAAAACAACAAACAAGCAAGCAAAAATGTCTTTCCTGTCTTAGAGTGTCCTGTTGATGAACATTTGTTACCTAGGTGTACTGTGAATTCGAAAGTGATTTTTTTCTTTGGTTGCTTGAGAATTTCATACATTTATAGAGTTTTTTTTTTAAACAATTTTACCTCCCTTTCCCTCCCTCAGATATCTCCTATTCTATTTCACCAGCACTTTCACTATCTAACATCATGTGCTCTTTGTTAACCTTCCTTAAACCTACTTAGCACTGTCTGCAGGTACATTCTGTAACTTCAGAACCTCCTCAACTTCTCCAGATTGGTGTGATCTGGCTTCCCTGGAACATTGTTTTGTTCCTTTTCTGTCTCTTCCTCTCTTCTCTAGAAACTTTTCAAGGTATGAGGAATTCAAAACTATCCAGAAGACCAGTGCTTAGTGTGGGCACATTTTCTTTCCTTCCTTCCTGAATTAAACAAAGCATATGTATAATGAAATGAATAATACTCCAGTCTGGAAAGCAGAGAAATGGATACATTCCCATACTCATTAATGTGATGCTTTTCTTTTCAAGAGTTGTTTATTCCAGTATTTTCCTGTATTTTTCTATTATGAAAATAAGCATTAGTATTCCACCTTTTCATGTAGGCAGGATTTACATTTCACCTTCTCTATAGTGTTTATATATTAGAGGATCTGTATGGTTTGAAAACAATACCTTATGCAATACAATATTATATCACTATATTCAGTATCATTACAAAGGAAATTTACCTGAAAAAAAAAACTATCTTAAAATAGCCTCACAGGGGAAAAAAAAGATACTGGAAGAATTGTCAAATAGTACTGTTTAGTTGAGCCCAGGAGTGTGACTGTGACAGAATGCATCACAGCTTTGGAAGAGCACAGTGAGCATCTTCAGTGAAGAATTTTGGAATGCTAAAAACACATTATCTCAACTGGAACTCAAGGCAGGGTCCTTGAAAGAAAGTATAGGACCATTAATCCAGCTCTCAGGTTTGTGTGCTTTGAGAAATTGAGGCATTGCACAAGTATTTACATATATTAAGTGAGAACTCAGACTATAGATCCAAATTCAAATACTCTTGAGATCAGTTTTACTTGAGATTTCTAAATTTTCTTCTGTATCTTGTAGCTTTTTGCTTAGATATTGTAATGAAGTTTTTGTGGAGAACTTTGATGTCTCTTGAACTCTTGCTGAAGATTCCAAGCTAATATAATAGCATTATATCATTTCTGGTGATTCTCTAATGTACATAACATAAAATTATTCCCACTATGGAGGTGGAAGTAGTTGAAAAATTGCAAAGTAAAAGTACTGTCAACTGACTGAGACACTAGGTTTATCTATTTTGCATGAATAAACCAAACCATAGGCAAGCACTGGTCTACAAGGATCACATCAGATATACAACTGACACCTTGGTTTGACTCCTTGCCATATGAGTAATGATGTATCCATGTTAGATCATAGTTTCCTACAATGCTACTATCCTCTGCACAATCCAACTCAGCATCTATTAGGAAATGGCTTGACTTGACACTGACATCATAAAATTAATAGCATCAAATTTTGATGGTTGCAGAATTTCTTCCCTTGTGATAATGTGTCCCAGCAACCAGTAACTTCTTTAGCACAGAATTTACAACACCAAGAATTAGAGATGATATTATATCTATATGTAATTATAAGACAAAAAGAAAAAGCAACCATGATTTTAAATGCCTTTAAATTTCAAAATGTAATACATTCATATTTTGACTAGTATTACTGATTGTAAATATAAGGATAATAATGCTTGCACCTTAAAATGATTGCAAGAGTTAAATTACCTATATGTTCTAGTACCTTATGTTATTCAAAAAATGATTGCTCAAGTTTTATTTGCGGTGACAGGGCAATGATGACAAATAATATCTGTAGTATTTGGGGGCAGTTAGATAGCTGGTGGTTCTTGTAATTAATCTGGGCTCAACTAACTTCTTCAGCATGTATATACATACATACTGTAATAGAAATACCTTTATTTATAGCTTATCTAGTAGTGAGAATAAGAGATAATTTAAAACTAATTGGAGTATCATAGAGAAACTAGGGACATGAAACAATGCCCTCATAATTGCAGAAAGGAGTTAAAGATTAAATGGGCTTATGTATTCAGACATTCAGAGAAAGGTAAAGAGTGCATTGTCAAACATGACCTTTCAGCTGCAAAGCAACTGAAAACACTAGAGATTGGACCGCAAGGTGACATTTTACAAGTGTGACTAAGTGAAGGTCCTTGAAATTCAGGGTAAATCATTTGAATTTGAACACTCAGGTAAAACTTTCTAATACCTCTGCTCATAGAATATAAGCACTCTAACCCTTATCACACTTCAATTGAAGGTAATTTATAGTGGTTTCCATTGAGAGTTTATCATGTACAGTAGTCTTAACTGTATGAAATATTGTCTAATCATTATAGTTGCCATATCTAATGGCTCTTCTGCTCTTGATCCTATAAATTACTTTAATGGTGTAGTAATTTTCTCATATAGTTTGCGATATTGTAGCTAATCTTCAAGGGACATATGTTCATAGACTCTAAAGACAGCACTCTGACTTACAGTGCAATGTAATAACAAAGATATACTTCAAGGAAGAAATTTCATTACTGAACCTTAGAGCTTCAGAAAGTAATAGAAACTACATGAATTGGGTTTTTAATTAGGAGAATGAGCATTCCTTTCTACCACATTTGATGTGTTTAAGAGGATGACAGTAGCCATCTCACAAGCTTATGAGGTATACAACACATTGAACTAGGATCATTACTTCAGTTTGTATTGCTTCCTTCAGAGTGCATCATAGTAGCCGGGCATGGTGGCACACGCCTTTAATCCCAGCACTTGGGAGGCAGAGGCAGGCGGATTTCTGAGTTTGAGGCCAGCCTGGTCTAAGTTCCAGGAAAGCCAGGGCTACATAGAGAAACCCTGTCTCGAAAAACCAGAGTGCATCATAGCATTGCCATGATGGTCTTCATCAGCCTTGAAAAAGTGTTGAGTGTTGAAAAAGTGTAAAACAAGCATGGGCCTTTTTTGCTACACCAAAGCCTATTCAATCAATGTTTATTCTTACTGTTCCAGTTGTGGAATACACTAACAAGTCACCCAGAGAACTTGTTTATCAATATTGTGGCCCCTTAAAAGACATGAGCAACATCTTAGTGGTAAGAAAACTTTTCATCAGAAGGAGATGTAGTTCCAAACCACACCCTAAATGAGTCAACTTTTTGCATTTGTTTAAAAAGAATTCCAAAGCATTTTAAAAGCAATAGAAGTATAGCAAAAATTTTATCACACAAGAGAAGCTCAAGAAATGCATCATGTTATGAATCACAGTTATGAAATCTGTTGTTAGGATTACAAAAGTGATACAGAGCACATTTAAAGGCGTGTTTCCTTTTACTGACAGAAATAGAAAGAACACATCATTTCCAAACACATTTTGTCACTACAAACAGGGAAAATGTCACCTATACTTTTAAATCTTTCTTTCTATGGTTTCAGAGACAATGAAGTAAATGGACATATTGTACAAATAAACTATACAAACACACACACACACACACACACACACAAGCAAAATACATACAAGAAAAATCTCCAGTACTGTTCATGTGAATTTATCACCTATAAGTGTCCATAGTTTAGTCAAGTATATTATATACATATTATATATACAACATTCTACTTGGGGATAAATAATATTAGACACATCCCAAGTGCAGATTTATCTCCTGGTTCAAATGTTCAATGAGGATAAATTCTGCAGCACGATCTTTTAATGTAGTCAGAAAGGCTTTCCAGCTGCAACCCACAAGTCACTGCTGTATCGGAAGAGACACAGATTCTTTGTAAATTTTGTCTTACTAATTGTGGTCTTAACTAAGCCAACATTAATTTTAGGACAATCTGATTTTTTTCATCCATAGTAGACATGGATATTTCTGATTAAAAAACAACATTCCTTATTTTGATTCTCCTAAATTTTCTTTCATTAGAAGTTTCTGATACTGTCCTCAATAGTGCTAAAAGCATCCTTAGAAACAAAAACAAATGCTGCTTCTCCCGTACCACTCATTACAGGGGATGGAAGGAAAACAAATGTTGGAATTAAAAGGACTGGGAATCAAAAACTCTGTCCTTGTATGGAGGACATTTTCTACTGGGGTTCCAGTTATAAAATGACATACCATAGACAGAGATATTTGAGAATGTCAGCACTAGTCTCTCAGGTATTTTGATCCCTGTTTTGCTACATTAAAACAGAGATAGTTGCCCAACAAAAGAGAGTACTGCAAAAGTAATTCTCCACCATTCTCATTTTATCCTTTCTTTCCTGAAACAGATGTTATAAGCATTCCCAGGTGCCTCTAGCATTGGAAAGCTAGAACTTCATTTGCTCTCTGCAGTATTTATTTGTGCAATTGGTTTTTGAAGCAAGGGATTAATTTTTAAGAATAGAATGGTTTTCTTTGGAAAAAAAACTTTGCAGTAAAATATTAAATCAGGTGTGTTTTATGCATCAAGAAACACGGAAAAGCAATCACAAAATAAGGAAGGGAGCTGAGCAATCAAGTCTATAAAAATTGAAGAGAAGAAACTGCATATGTCCTGAACTAACACAAAGATGGAAACAGAAGAGTGTCTGGCAGAGTATAAAATTGCTTTCCTTCCTCCTTAGCACTCTTCATTCAATGGCTTCTTTATAACTTCCAATTAACCCACTCCCTCTGTTCAGTGTCTCTTTTATGGTACTAATGATATTTAAAAGATAGAGTAAGTTTTATATTAGGGCATGTTTTGTGATGACTCTATCCTTACTGTCTTCAAACTGTTTACATTTTTTTACAAATAAATTTACAAAATTGAAACACTACAGTGTCAGAAATTTCTTGAAAATGCTAATGACCTTTATCAGAGGTTCACTGCAGCCTGGTATAACCAAAGAACCTATTTTCTACCTGTCAATTGACAGTGTGACAACTGGTACTTCTATGCCAGCTTGGCTGAATTTAGACTCACCCTGAGGGGAAAATCACCTTTAAGTGTATCTACAAAAGTATTCCAGAAACATTGACTTGAGAATGGAAAGCCTACCCTCAGTCTGGTTGGCACAGGATATAGACCTTGGGTTCCAGATACCAAAATGAGCACCAACATTCACCACTCTCTGCATCCCAACAGAAAATATGATATGACTGATCAGCTCATGTACCTGCCTCCATGACTTTCCCATCATTAATGAATCTATTCCTAAAATATTGGCCAAAGGTAACCTTCCTTCCTTAACTTGAGTTTATGTTTCATCACAGCAATGACAACAGTGATTTATATAGACAGGCATCTGGGCCATCGTCATGGAGCTGATTTGAATGGCTTAAAATCATATGAGTCTCACTGTAAGCAATTACTGATAATCTGAGTGACACTCCAGAAAAGACATGTAACTGAGGCTATTGGTTACAAAAGCTTTACCAGACTGTAGGGTATTTTTTTAGCACCAGGTGTATTGATCTTTAGTTTGCAGAAATTTGACTTGTGATTTCTCAACCTTTAGAATGCTTTAATAACATGAAGTTCTCGTATAAGTAAATACAAAATGTCTCTGCACCATTTTTATACCTACCACAGTGTGAGCAATGTTTAAAGAACTTGATTTGACAGAGACACTTTTTATTATTTTATAGTTTTATTACTTAAATCTATTCTTCAATATTTCACCTATGTTTATATTTTATGTGCCGGTTTTATCTCACTTCCACCTTTTGACCAGATTTAAATAAAAATTTATATATCACATTTTCCCCATTGCCTTATATTTTTCTACAGAAAAGTGAAATACTTTCACATCTATAGATACTCCTATGGATGCTACACTTATCATAATGGCAGACACAGCATCTAGCTTACTTGCACTAGTCACAATGGTGAGAGACAAACAGGTGGGAAGCTCTTTTAGTGAAATGCAAGTGGACTTTGGAAAAGTGTTTATGATATGTATAGGAAATTACACATAATTGTATAGCCCAGATAAATGTTATGAAAGGCAAACAATCCTCCTTCCATTTCTGTTAGTATAAAACTACACATTCCATTAAGAATTCATGTGTGAGAAGACATCCTTTAAGAGTTAACAGAATATATTTGATTCATTTCTTATTTTTGGAGTTCCTTAGTATTTACCTTGGCCATGTTTAGTGATCTGGAAGCATGGCAGAAGTAATATATCCTCTCTGTAGTATCAAAGCTACAGGATATAATCTCTGAAACACTGAGTGATATCACTACAAAAATCACTTTCTCCAAGGAATGACTTTCACTTCAACAAGCAAAGCATTTTCTCCTCTTAAACAGTGACACTCTCTCCTTGTGTCCATCACAGGGGAGTACTCAACTGCTGAGGAAAGGAAACGCCTAGAAGGGACTTTAGACTGTGCTGCACCTTTTTACTTTAGTAGCTTGGAATATACTAACTATTTAAAAATAATATTAAGGGTAGAATGGTATGAAAGAGGAAAGATTTACTTTCCATGAACTCACACGTTTTTATTCCTTGAAGCAAATAACACCATAAAAGATAATTCTGAGAAAATTTGTGTTTGAACTGACTATAAGGTATCTGCTTTCATTAGTTTAAAGTTTTCTCAGTATTTTCATCTAACCTTAGTTTTCTGTGAAGACTGAAAATTACTTAAACTGACCTTAAAAGCAGGCGTTTTATTCCTAAAATTTTAATTAAGGTATGACTGTATAGTTAGAATTTCAATTCTGTGAATGGAATGTAAATCTTAGCTTTCTCAGTATCTACAGAGCTTTATTCCATGATTATATGTTCAAATGTACTCAAACCATACAGGTTTCATTACATATACATGTACATATATACATATATGTATATATATATTAACTAATTTAAATGGAACACTAACATAAGCATTAATTCTCAAGAGCAATTGACTTGCTCTTCAAAATATATACCTGCCTTAGACATTCTGACAAAAAGGACCAGTTAGACACATTATTGACTTCTTTTTCTATTGTTAAATAGTATTTCAAGCTTGATTTTCAAAACTTAAGATATGACTATAATTCAAACCATTTCCTAAAATTTGGAGTATATAATATCATTGCTTATCATTAAAAATATGCCCAGTTTAGGTGTACTTAAAAATATATGGAAAATCAATGAAATTCCTGAGAGCAGTTTGCCTTAAAGCATCAGTTGTAGATTAGAATCTCATAAAATGGTGACAACTTTAGAAACATCACAGATATTTGTAGGATTTGAACAATAGACCCATTTAATAGTAAAATCTTCGTCGCTATAACAAAATAACAAACACTTGTCACTGATTGACAGTCACAACCTACCACCCTCTAGTCTCCTAGGATTTCTTTTGAACATTAGTGCAATTTGTATCACCAGGGAGATATCTTCAAGTTTTCTTTGATGTAGTCAAACTTAAGACCACTGGCCCTGGTCATGTCAATCTGTTTAAGTCAGACCAATCATGTTAACAAACCTTTGATTTTATCCAAAGTCTGTCTGAACTCTGCTTCCTCTGCCATTGTGTGGGTGCACTAGCCACTGTATTATAAGATTTATAATGATGTTTTTCTCTGACAGTCTATATGTGAACCTTTTCCAGAGCTGATAAGGAGAAAAATCTGCCTGACACAGAGGATTTGGGTTTTGATTTATCCTGATGTCTTCACTTATGCTGGTAGACAAGTCTCTGGTGTAACATCTGAATTTTAAGATATAATTTTGGAATGTATTTTTGAATTATAAGCAATGATATTGAATTGTAATATGTAATATATAAATTTACATTCCTAACCTATTCTATCAACTTTTCTCTCCATATAGGAAAACATAATATGTTTCCTCTCATCAATTCCATATTCCCCAGGCTAATACAACCAGATCTTTAACATTTAGAACCATGTTCATCATTTTCTGCCAAATAACACCTTATTTTCCTCCCTATCTGAAGAGTGATGATTCAAATTTTAGACTCCTATCATATCTATGGAATTATCAATAGTGAAAACTCATTTATTTCTTTTTTTTTCTTCCGTTAAATGACAGCTTCCTTCATAATGCAGTGAAAGGATTATATAAGGCTGTCACTTTCTATTGAATCAGGAGTATGTCTTTAATTCTTCCATTAAAACAAGTTTAGAAATGTCCCCTACCTTGATCCACTTGTTGGATCTGCATTACTTATAGATAGTCCATGACTGCATTATAGTTTGAAAGATCAATCTGAATTTGCATAGGGAAAATGTAGATAGGAATTGATGACCCAATATTAATCATATCACACTGAGCCAAAATATAAAGATACATCAATGAAATTGAGTCATAGGAATTGCTTGAGGGTCAGGGCATGGCAGGAAATATTAAAAGCCTAATGACTCAGGGTGTTGGAATAGAGAACAAATGGAAGGAGAAAACAGAAGGAACTGAGAGAGATCCTAGACAAAGTACTTTGTAGACAACATCAATGGGCTTACACACCATCTGTTCACACCAGCTCTCTACCAGAGCAAGTCACATTAGGAATGTGAGCACATAACAACTGAAGCAGTGTGTTAAATTACCCTGTGAGTTACAGAGTTAAAGTTATAACTATCAGCATGGAAAAAATGGAGGACAATTATACTTCCTCTTCCAATTTGTTTGTTACTACTCTAATTATATAAGGTTACCTTAATATAAGATTTTCACCTTGAAGGTCATTTTCTTAAGGCATTTACATGGAATGCCTATCTCAACAGTTTAAACAAGTGAAGAGCCTTGGGAGAAAGGGAGAATGGAAGGAAGAAACTGAAGAGTAAGACTAGACATGCATAATTTGATAAGATAATTCACCAGACATCACGATGCAAACCACGCAATACTTTGTCGTGGCCTTTTTCTAAAAGAATGTGAGCTTAATTTTAATATTGTTTCTATGTTTTGGGGGAAAATTATTAAATTTGCTTCTGTCTTAATCAATAATTACTAAGTTTGTTGAAAAGTTGTAATTTACTCCACAAAATGTTCTATCTCTATAATGTCTGAAAACAGGTTCCAACAATAGTTCATTTTGTGAGGTCACTTTTGTTTAGTAAGTGAAGTGAGATCTTTAAAGAAGCACAGTGACTGCTCTGTGTATTTACTCCCTCCCCATAAGCATAGATGTAAGTGTGCTCTAATTCACAGTGAGTGCAGCTCTCCCTTGCACAGGGAACTGCAGGAATGGTGCATAATACCCAGCCAGTGAAAACTTAGAAGGTTTCTTTGTTTATTTATTTATATTCCAGGTTTTATTCCCATCTTGGTCTGCCCTCCTTCTGTTCCACATCTCATACTTCCTCCCTGAACCCCTCTGTCTCCATGAAGATGTCCCCACCCCACCCCACACCCCACCAGACATCTAAACTCCCTGATTGGAAGCCCCAGGCAGTTTAGAAAGTTTTAAAAGTGAAAAAAAAAGTTTCAAAAAGAAGTGAAACTGAGTGGCTTAAGCTAAGAGAACTGTATTTTATGTTACAGAGAGGGAGTTAAAACTATTATGCAAACCTGGAATTTCCTTTTGAAGACCTTGAATTCCAGCTCCATTAAGAGGGAATACTCATTTGGACCAATGAAAAATAAAATTTGTATTCACAAAACATTCACACTAAATAAAAAAGGTGGTTTAGAAATAAAACAGTCAACATTTTATTTGTGCTTTCTAGAAAACAGTCTGCAAAGACCAAACTTAGTGGGCACAAAGTAATTAACCATGCAAAAATGCCCAAACAAGGGAATTGGTTTTGGTTTCCTAATGAAATAAAACATAACACTTAAAAAACTCACTCATTAAGAAGGTTCTTATTGGAAGCTATTAAGTGCCAATCATTGCACCGATATTTTTGAGAGAATTTAAGGGGGAAAAACATGTTATTGGAGACTTTTTGGGGGGAGATGTGAAGAAACGTTACTTCCACATTGCACACTGAAGACAGATCATAGAAATGATTCCACTGAAGTCTAGCTTGTGATGCAAGGAATGTATTGGGGTTAACTAAAGAGGCATTGGTGAGGATTATTACTGTAGTGTGGCTGAGGGGTTACTTGTAGGAGTACCTGTGACAGAAAGGCAGCTGCATCGGGATAAAGGTGTATCTTTATTTATTTATTTATTTATTTATTAGATATTTTCTTTATTTAAATGTCATATATCTCCTTTCCCAGTTTCCCTTCCGAAAAAATAGAAAATAAACAAACAAAAATCCCTGTTCCCTCCCTCCTCCCCCTGCTCACCAACCCACCCTCTCCTGCTTCCTAGCCCTGGCATTCCCTTACACTGGGGCATAGATCCTTCACAGGCCAAGGGCCTCTCCTCCCATTAATGAATGACTAGGCCATTCTCTGCTACATATGCTGCTGGAGCCATTAGTCCCACCATGTGTACTCTTTGGTTGATGGTTTAGTTCCTGGGAGGTCTGAGGGTACCAGTTAGTTCATATTGTTGTTCGTCATAAGGGGTTGCAAACCCTTCAACTCCTTGGGTCCTTTCTTTAGCTTTTTCATTGGGGACCCTGTACTCAGTCCAATGGATGCCTGTGAGCCTCTGTATCTTGTGGTGAATGCCAACACAAGAAAGCTCTAATCCTAGAACACTCTGTAAGAGGTGGAGGCAGCACCAGAGGTTGAAGGAAGATTCCCTCCTTAGCAGAGATTCTTTTGATGTTTCACTGGGGAGGGAGTAGCCCTATAAATCTGCTAGGTTTCAGGGATGTCCTAAAATTTTTGAGTTATTTGTCGTCAAAGCCTAGAAGAGCCTTTCTCCAGGTTGTAATGTTTCAGTTTAGAACTTTCTGAGCCTTTAGTAACTGCCCCCTAGAATGGAATGCTTTAATTCAGAGCAAATACTATAGGCAAAAAAAAAGGGGGAACTTCACAGGGCCAAGGACCTCTCCTCCCATTGATGATCGACTTTGTAATCCTCTACTATACACATGCTGCTAGAACAATCAGTCCCATCATGTATAGTCGATTGAGTCCCTGAGAGCTCTGAGGGTATTAGTTAGTTCATATTGTTCATCCTAAGGGGCTGCAAACCCTTCAGCTCCTTTGGTCCTGTCTCTAACTCCTTCATTGGGGACCCAGTGTAAGGGAATGCCAGGGTCAATAAGTGGGAGAGGGTGGGGTGGCAAGCATGGGGAGGGGGGAGGCAACAGGAGTTTGTTCTTGTTGGTTTTGTTTGCTTGTTTGTTTGTTTGTTGGACGGGAAACTGGGAAAGGAGAAATCGTATGACATGTAAATGAAGAAAATATCTAATAATAATAATAAAAGGACAACTAGACCTTATCTGCCAAAGTTACTCTTTTCTGAATCCTCACCCACAGTTAGAGCTTGAAAAAATAATACAGAAGAATAACAAGAATGAAACTTATTAGAAGATAACTCAAATATTGAAAACAACATTGTATATCCGTACTTAGTATGTTAACGTAAATTAAATTCTGGTACATATTAGTTTATGAACTATATAGCAAAGTAGTGAAGCCGAAAATAAATCATATATTTTTGACATTAAATTGTGTTTAGAGTGACCGTAGAGGAATTGAGGATTCAGATGAGGAACAAAACTTATAATAGTGTCATTCCCAAATCTCTAAATGCTAGTGAGTAAATAGAGGTTATTGGCTAGTGGGAATTATGTGCCTCTGGGTTCCGAGAGCATTCTACGTCTGTGGTTGTATTCAGGAATTATAGATTAAGAAACCATGGGTTTATACCATACTATGACATCTGCATCAATCACCACAGGTTGTTTTTCAGTTCAGTGAAAAGATAATTCAAAGGTAGTATGAGTGTCTTTTCTGGCCAGAAGACATAAACTATATGTTTTTAAGTCAGCAAAGGCATTTCAAAAAATGGCTGATTTAAATAACAATTGTTTCTTACCAAGACTCAATCTATATTTCCCTTTAGTTAAGACTCTGTAGAAACATTGAAGGAAACATTGATGTTATATTCTAGTTTGATTATTTCAACACCAATTTGATTTAGTCAATACTATTTGATTGTCAACTTGACATAGTAATTTAATTTCTTACAATCCAAAACATAAATCTATGCCTTTAAGTTTGTGACCCCAATTTTATAATAAATTCTTATTTTAAATTATACAAGTACTTAGCAATGAGAATGTTTTAAGATTAGATACTCTGCAACTAAATGCCATGCTATATGGCTATTAAATATACACTATGACATTTTATAACATATAGAATTGCATAAGAATGGGAAACTAAAGTATAATTACAAAAATAGACATTATAAAACCAAAAGAACTACATCGGCACATATATAGCAGTTGTTACTTAGAGGTTCTAGTTAGTTAATAATTTTATTTTATTTTTAGTGCTGGAAAATGAATACAGATACTCCTATCCCACCCTGAGAAGCCTTTCAACTCAGCAATATCCCCAATGCTACTAGGAATTATAACATATTATTTCCCCCAATACTGTTTCATATATGGTATATTAAATATACATAGTGTTTCAAATATATAATCATTTTACCTATTTTGAAACTTTTTTCTGATATCATTAAGGACTATAATCCTTTGCTTGTTCTATGCAAGTTTTAATTTCTAAGATGTGTGATTGTAGCTGTGTTAAATTTCTCAAATAGCAAAATTACATAGTTTATTCTAACTTATATATTACTTTTCAATTATTTAGTAAAATAGTTTGAATGTATTATTGGCATTAAAGTAGTCATGTTGTCTTATTACCAACTAAAAAATCATACTAAGCTATACAAAATGTATCCATAGTGATTATTAAACTATTTTTGATACAATGGCTCATATATATTTTATATATAAATTCTTTTAAATGATAAATGAATATAGCTGATAAAATATATAGCCATTTTGCTGATAAACAGAGTGAAATTTTCATTGAAAAATTATATCTTATGACCAAGAAATGTTTAATGATCAATTTTAAGATTCAAGAATCTAAAACTAAAGAAGTGGAAAATTACATGCGAACCTACTAATGACTTAGTAGGTACAAAAATCCTGCCTATAAGCGATAAAAATGTTCTCTATTCCCATCATCATCTGTATGAATATTTTTCTGAAAGGGTTTTATTACCCAAGAATATTATGCTTATATCTCCATTAGAGTACTATAAACATTTTTTACATCTGTTTTATGAGCTGAGATAAATATCTTGTTTATACTTATTATATAGACATGTTATATCTATTCCCCAGGAGAAAGCTACATGCCTAAATTATAGAGATTATACTATAGAGATACTATTTTACAGGGATTAAAGGTCTCTAACACCTTCATGTTTCTAAACAGAAGGCTTTCAGCCTGTACCTGTATCTGATTCCCAGACACCATTCCTTAGGTGTTTGCCATTTAATATCATCATAGCTCCTAAAACCTCAAATTTAAATAATTCAAGTACTTAGTTTAAATATTTTAGATATTTCAAATAAGTTATTAACTTATGTTAAAGACAGCAGTTTTAAATTGTGTGTGCTGATATTTTTCACTAGAAATCATTGCATTTAACTGATAGCCCTAACCTTTGAAATATGTCTTAAAAATTTTGATATTCTTATTTTCAAAAGGCAAGTAAGTGGACAATCTCCCACATGGTTTTTCATATGAAGGAAAGGAATATAAACACTACAAAAAATGAATAAACTCCAACTCCTCAGACAAATTGAACTCAGCAAGTAATGAAATGCAGAATATGCTGATGCCCTGATCGTGATTGGTTAGCTCAGCATTGTTAATAGGTGAAACATACAGAAAATATGTGATTGAGTATATACACAATGGATATAAGATTTAGGCATACAGGCAAGTGTTCACAGTTATCATCCTTAGAGTCTGTAGGTATGAAGACATATAGAATCCTGTCTTCAATTACAGAAACATATTTATTATTGTTCTGTGACAGCACATATTTCTCCTTACCTTCACATTTATTATTGTTTAATTGAAAAGAGACAAGTCAAGTGGGTTTAGAAAGAAAACCAGTAAGTAATTTCCCATCCTTCTTTACATAATTAATAGTATTCCCTGTGGACTGCACAATTTATTAAATTGCTGAGCAGAACCAATCTACATATTTATGTATTCTGTAAATGTGCTATTCTAGAAACTTTGGTGTTTGAAAATATAGTAAGTTAGAAGATTTTTAAATTTAAATATGATAATGTATAAGTGTGAAAATGATTAATGGTATCATATTATTGCTCTTCGCACTCAATTACCTTTAATAAATTACTACAATACAATTTGAAATAAAAACTACTCTGGAAAAATATGAGATAGTAGGATATCATATGTAAATATTACAATAAAAGAGAGCATAAATTTCTAGAGAAAAATTTTAGACTATGCAGATTGTCCCTTCCCTGTAAAATGAAAGTGAGACTTCTCACCCCCATGGTATTACCTCTGTGTGTAGGCTTTACATACAACATGTCTAACCACCAATGTTCAGCTTCCAAACAAATTTACTTAGTGAATTTGTCTTTATCTTCCTGAAGACTCTGTTTTATACACATGATACTGTGATCTATGCTCTTCAGGAGAGCCCAGCAGTTACTATTCTTTATGAGACAATAAGCATAGAAAAGTAGCCCAAGGGGAGGAGACTAATGTGTAGATTGCATGAAGAAAAAGCCAATGACCTCTAACTATCTTGTTATTTTTGGTTGGTTTCAGCCTGCTTCTATTTTCACATATTTTAAACACTGTTAACAACACTATTTTTCAAGGACATGTGACAAATTAAAATCAGTGACCCAGATGAAGGAAAGCATAAAATCTGTTTCAGTTGGGATGCCCATCACAGCTGTTAAAGAGTTGAGCAGTTTAGGAAAGTTTCCTTGCACTAATCTATTAACTAATTCAAGAAATTCAGCTGAAATTGCAATAATTAATCATCACCCTTGAATAAATTCCTGGAGGAAAATGCTATACTACATTGTGTTTAATGGAACTTACACATGAACTTATTTTCAATTTCTGAAATGAATTATTTCAAATATAATTAGAATCTATTTCTCCATGATCCACATATAAATTCAAAGCTGTCTTTATGTGCTGTCAGAACAGAGTATTTCTGGGATACTATTAATCAGACTGATGAAAGTAAAAATAGGTTTATGAAATAGTCTAGACCCAAAAGGGAGGGAAGACATTAACTTCCTGTCTGATATATTGGATACATTAATATACAATGCATCTTCTGTACTTGACCTTAAGTGTCAGAAGTATAGTGCACCATTTCTTCTTTTATAAGCAGCACTTTAAGGAGCTGCTCCTGGTCAACATTATTTTGTGCTGCAGAGTGAAAAAGATAGAGTGTATTAAAATATTATATATACTAATTGTTAAACTGAAATGAATATCGTTGTAAACATATTCATCCTTTGCTTATCATCTCCAACAAAATCATAAATTGAACATAGGGATATGTGTTTGTTTTCAAGGCTTGTCTTCATAGTCTTAGTTAAGATCTTTTAAGGCTAAAGCCATAATATAAGGTTCAATTTTCTTCTTTTGCAGTATATATCCTTGTTTATACATAAAGAATATATAAAACCTTAACTAATACCAAACATGCTTGGTAATATGTCAGAGTGACAGTGTCCTCACACTCCCACCAAATACTTTACTATGCAACTGCTCTATGTCTATGGAGCACAATGTAAATAATTCATTGAGATCTCAAGCATTTTTTCTTTCCTGATGAATGGCAACATGAGGGCTGCATGATGTTTTCTATTCTAATGTGTCCACAGAATATCTACAAGCATACTGTCTTTTTTGTATAAAAAGTAATGTCTATTACCAGAGGGAAACACACCAAAACTTAGAATGGGATAAAGGAGAGAGAGCATCCACATGAGAGTGATTCCCTTTACCCCAAGCTGTTTTATCTCTTAAATATTTGCTTTTTTTAAATAAATATTAATATGCTTACCTTCATAGTTTATTATGTTTAAAGAAACACAATAGAAATACTATCATTAGTCATTTTAAATTTCCATACATTTTAAGTAGACTTTTTCAAATAACTATGTAAATAATATTCTAGATCAGCAATCAATTAATAAGATTGATTCCACCAATTTTATTTTGCTTGTTTCATTTATCCGATCATATTAATGTGTCATAAAACTTTCATTTAAAGCTAGAAATATTTATGCTGGAAAAAGAGAAGGCAGCGAAATGCCTTTTCATGATACTCTGCTATACTTGTAGACAGGAAAGTAGTCTGATTGTCATAAGAGAGATTTCATGTAGTAACTGAGACAAACAGATGCAGAGACCCTTGGCCAAACTTTAGGTTGAGCTTGGGGAATCCTAGAGGGCAAAAAAGAAATGTAGGAGCCAGAGGCCAAAGAAAACCCATGGAATCAATTAACCTGGGCTCACAGGGGCTCACAGAGACTGAACTGACAATCAGGGAGCCTGCATGTGTCTAGCCTAGGCCCTTTGTATATAGGTTATAGTTGTGTCCCCTTGGCTTCTGAGGGATTCTTAACAGTGGAAGCAGGGGCTGTCTCTGAAAATTTTTCTTATTTTGGGGACCCTCTTCCTCCTTCTGGGTGGCTTCACGAAGCCTTACTATATGGGAAGAGGGTATTCTTACTGCAACTTGATATGCCATGATTAGTTAATATCCCTGGGAAGCCTGTGTGCTCTTTTCTTAAGAGAATAGAAGGAGAAATAGATGGGGCAGGGCGGGTAGACAGAGGAACTGGGATGGAAGAGTGAAGGAAAAGTGCAGTTAGGATATAATATTTGAGAAGAGAATAAATAAAAATATTTAAAAATTATAGCTAAGAAAGTGTTCATCACAAAGGTCGAGGAATTTTTGTTTGTTTTGAGAAGATGGCAAGTATGTAGAACATTAGTGTTCAGGCAGAATGATCTGACTTATGAGCCTCAGCGTTCATTCAGAGTTGGATGTGATAGAGATGTGGTAAGGATGCTGCACTATAGAGCTATAGTACATAGTTCCTCCCAGGAGAAAAGAAAGTAGAAAATGGGTGATTTTATGCACATTAACTAACAAGAGAGACCCTTTCTCAAGCAAGATGGAGGAGTAGAACTTGTCTCTTGTGAATCTTCTGACTTCCATACTCTGACCATGCCACTTGGGAAACCTGAACTCATGTGCCAAAACCCAAATATGTACATATATCCTATACATATATGCATGCTCATTTATTACATATACACATATACATATACATATACATATATATTACATATATACATATACATTACATATATATATACATATACATATACACATATACATATATATATATACATATACATATACACATATACATATATACAATAAATGAGCAAATGTGTGAATAGATATGTCTGCTTTCAGTCCAAGTTACTAGTGAGAATGGAAGAAGAGAGAGTCAGAACAGGGAGGGGAGAGAGTGACTGCTCATGGCGAGTTTCTTTATCAAAAATAATATTGAAAGATATTTAAATAACAGTGAGTAGAACTAAAGCCAGGATGTTACCATTCAAATCATTTTAACATATAATTAAACTTAAGAATAAGAATGAGTTGTTTGAGAGTAAGGAAACTATTTTTAAATTTTTATTCAAAACTGCTGTGTTCAGTCTGAAAGACACTATATTAAGTTTGTTATCAATTTAAAAAACTTGCCACTCAGTGAGATCTCCTATCATTTGAAATCTATAGTGATCCAACTAAAACAAGTGAAAGGACTCAGATGTGCCTATACCCTGAGACATATAAGGAGCTTTCACATGCTCTCTGGGACACATTTGGCATGGTAATGACCTGGACATGGATGGCACACGGAGGCCCTGGGATGAGAAATAGCAACAGGTTGTTTCTAAGCACTCCAGTGCAGCTGGAAAGCTGCTGTCAGTATGCAGATCTAGACTCAGAGACCATTTTTTTAAGCTAAAAGTACCATCTCAGTAATATACTCTTGAAGGAAGCCTATTTAGGACAAATAAAAAGAGGAGGACTTAATTACTAAAAATTCAACTAAATGAAGGATTTATTAATCTAAGTAAAAGATAAAAGGATGGAAAAGAGATTCACTCTAAAAAGATGTATTTTAATGAGAATGAATATTTGTATTTAGTAAAGCTAACTTGGAAAAGATCTAAGGCTAACATAAGCAGCTGAATCCTCCAATCCTGTCACAGTTATAAAATATAATTAACTGTTATCTTGAAAATTATTCTATGTAGAGTAATGGGGTGTTGAAATATTAATTTGTTTTAGGTCGGCTCTATTCCTTGAGAGGAGACAAAGGGTTTTATTTTTTGGATATTTTCTTTATTTACATTTCAAATGTTATTCCCCTTCCTGCCCCCACCCCAAACTCCCTATCCCATCCCCCGTGCCCCTGCTTCTATGAGGGTGTTCCCTCACCTACCTACCCACTGCCTTCTTCCCACCCTGGCATTCCCCTACACAGGGGCATCAAGCACCTTCAGGCCGAGGGCCTCTCCTCACATTGATGCCCAACAAGGCCATCCTCTGCTAAATATGTGGCTGGAGCCATGGCTCCCTCCATATGTACCCCTTGGTTGGTGGTTTAATCCCTGGGAGCTCTGCCGGTCTGGTTGGTTGATATTGTTGTTCTTTCTAAGGAGTTGCAAAGCCCTTCAGCTCCTTCTGTCCTTTCTCTAACTCCTTCATTGGCAACCCAGTGCTCAGTCCAATGGTTGGTTACAAACATCTGCCTCTGTATTTGTCAGGCTCTGGCAAAGCCACTGAGAAGACAGCTATATCAGGCTCCTGTCAGCAAGCACTTGTTGGCATCCACAATAGTGTCTGGGTTTGGTGACTGTATATGGAATGGATCCTCCAGGTGGGGCAGACTCTGAATGGCCTTTCCTTCAGTCTCTGCTTCACACTTTATCTCCATATTTCGTAAAGTTGAGGCACTTTAAAATGCGAAAAATACTGGATGAAAAATAAATATTAGATGGATGATCAGTGAGTTCAGAAAGGTCATTTGAATGATAGGATGAAAACTACTTTCAATGTAGAAAATTACATGAATAAAAACTAAGCATTAGCACATGCACAATATATACATATACATACTTGTGTCTTTAGTAACGGATAAGAAGCCAGTCTAATGTTATGTGTAAAACCTCTAAACTCTAAAATTATATTCTGCTAATATATGTTCCAAAGTGTGACCTCTGAGTCAATAATGACTGGTTTATTGTGTGAAAAACTATTTAAAAGCATAATAAAATTTTTATACATGACTCTTCTATCTCAAGAGAAATAAAAAACGGCTAATTATTTATAGTTGAAGTAAGACTGATTAGTCCTGCTTGTTCCTATGCCTAATTAATGAGGAAATGGCATGTTCTTACCCTTTGATTTGTTGCTGATTAATAAATCAATATAGTATTATGGGAAGGAATAAAGAGCATAAACACTCACATGTAATGAGATAGTGTTGCCTTTTCTCAGTCTCTGAATGAACATTGCCTTGGAAAAAAAAATAGAAAGCCACATCATAAATGAAATTGGTTAGGATAGCTGCCAAAATTTGAAGCAGGACACGAATTGATGGCTCATGGAGGTTAAATTATTCATTCACCACTGGGAGATGAGGCTACAGGACAGCACTGGGACATAGCCATTATGACTGTATTTGCCATTGTCCTTGATGATTTTTTTTTTTTTGCTTTAATAAACAAGAATTGAAAACCTCAGGTTTGTAGCAGTGTTTCAGTCTAATGCTTGTGTCAGTGCGCTATAGGAAAACACTCCTAAAAGTTTGAGTTTCACTCTGTCTGGGAATTTCTGAAGATATAAGTTATGAAACTGCATTATCTGATCTAGTCAGATGACACTAGCTGTTCCTGATATGCTTGGGCTGCTTGGATGCATTGACATTCTTTTTTTTTTCCTTTTTTTAATTTTTATTAGATAATTTCTTTATTTACATGTAAATTTCTCCCTTCTCAGTTTCCCCTCCAAAAAACAAAGAAACAAACAAAAACAACAAAAACAAACCCCAGCTGCCTCCCCACTCCCCATGCCTGCCACCCCACCCTCTCCTGCTTATTGGCCCTGGCATTCCCCCAAACTGGGGCATAGAACCTTCACAGGGCCAAGGTCCTCTCCTCCCATTGATGATCTAATTTGCAATCCTCCACTATACACGCACTGCTAGAACAATCAGTCCCACCATGTGCAGACCTTGGTTGGTGGTTGAGACCCTGGGAGCTCTGAGGGTACTAGTTAGTTCATATTGTTGTTCGTCCTAAGGGGCTGCAAACCCCTCAGCTCCATTGGTCCTTTCTCTAACTCCTTCACTGGGGACCCTGTACTCAGTTCAATGGATGGCTGTACTCAGTTCAATGGATGGCCTCTACATCTGTATTAGTCAGGTACTGTCAGAGCCTCTCAGGAGATAATTATATTTAGGCTGGCTTGTCTTTCCTTCAGTATCTGCTCCATAGTTAATCTCTGCCATTCCTTCCATGGGCACTTGGTTCCCCCTTTTAAGAAGGAATGAAATGTCCACATTTTGGTCTTCCTTCTTCTTGAGTTCCTTGTGGTTTGTGAGTTGTTCTTCCTGTATTCCAAACTTCTGGGCTAATAACCACTTATCAGAGAGTCCATACCGTGTTTGTTCTTTTGTGATTGGGTTACCTCACTCAGGATGATATTCTCCAGATCCATCCATTTCCCTAAGAATTTCATAAATTTATTGTTTTTAATAGCTGAGTAGTACTCCATTGTGTAGATGTACCACAATTTCTGTACCTACTCCTCTGTTGAGGGACATCTGGGTTGTTTCCAGGTTCTGGCTATTATAAATAAGGCTGCTATGAACATGTTGGAGCATGTGTCCTTATTACATGTTGGAACATCTCCTGGGTATATGCCCAGGAGTGGTATATCTGGGTCCTCTGTTAGAACTATGTCTAATTTCTGGAGGAACCACCAAACTGATTTCCAGAGTGGTTGTACCAGCTTGCAATCACACCAGCAATGAAGTAATGTTCCTCTTTTTCCACAACCTCTCCAGCATCTGCTGTCCCCTGACTTTTTTATCCTAGCCATTCTGACTGGTGTGAGGTAGAACCTCAATGTTGTTTTGATTTGCATTTCCCTGATGACTAAGGATGTTCAACATTTCTTTAGGTGCTTCTCAGCCATTTGGTTTTCATTAATTGAAAATTCTTTGTTTAGCTCTGTACCCCATTTTTAATAGGGTTATTTGGTTCTCTGGAGTCTAA
>NW_022196903.1:40030536-40107389 GCF_008632895.1 Mastomys coucha
TTCCACTGGGTGGTTTCAGCTCCTTTGTTAAAGATTAAGTGACCATAGGTGCATGGGTTCATTTCTGGATCTTCAATTCTGTTCCATTGATCAAACATTCATAAAAGAAATGTTACTGCATTGACATTCTTAAGACTCCTGTTTCTAATCCCAGCACTTGGGAGACAGAGGCAAGCAGGTTTCTGAGTTCTAGGCCAGCCTGGAACAAAACAAAGACTCCTATTTCATTGTTGTGTTAAAACACTCTGAGCAAAAGGAACTCAGGAAGAAAAGAGTTTACTTCGTCTTATATTCATATGTCACAGTCTCTCATTTAAGGCACACCAGGGAAGGAACTCAAGGCTGAAACCTGCAATAAGAATGACATAAGAATAAAGAGTACCCATTCTCAGGCTTAAGTGGAGGCTTATGCTTAGTGAGATTTCCTATACAACACATAATCACCTGCCTAGGATGGATATCACTCAGAATAGGCTGAGCTCTCGCATGTAAATTAAGTTAATACAATCCCAAAAACACATCACAAGCCAATGCAATTGAGAAATTCTGCAATTGAGTTTGTCCTATCAGAGTACTATAGAGTGTGTCAAGCTGGTGATTAAAGCTAACAAGGACAAGGATTGAAGTTCAGAATTAAGTGTTAGGAACAACCCATGGAGCATACATACTTTGACAACTTCTGCCGTAGAAGCTTTATCACGAGTAGACAGAATACACTCTCTGAGAAAGCTCAGGGCCAACAACCTTCAAGTCGAATTAAAAAGCCTTCAACTATCAATGTGTGCACAAGCCACATTCAAAACTAGTTTGAGAAAGGTATAAACAGGCTAGCCACACCCGTGAAACTCCATCCTGCACTGACTCAGGTCCATGGGGCTTTCCTGTTTTCCTTCTAAGACATAAAGAACAACTATTTCACCTCAGGTCTCTACTGATCTCTCTCTACCCAGATTTTTTTTACCTTTCTTAAAGTTAACTAATCCCTCAAACTCAACTAAGGAAGTTACTTGAAGTTAGAAAACATCCAAGAATAAATATTCTATACCACATGATCATTTCTTATTTGGAGAAGAAAGAAATTTCAATTAAGAAATTTGGCAAATGATATATAGTTTATAGCACTCCTAGAATCTTTAGTGAATGCTAAAATTATCACCCATATCTACATAGGGAGTCAATTTGTTCAACGAAACTTAATAAGAATCCAACATCCTGTCCTCATGCTTTATCTAATTCATTTGATTTTAGTATGCAGAATCCAACAGTGCTCTGCTTCCTACAATGGATTCCAGTGCTTGATGGAGGATTTTAAGTCACTGGCAGATATTAAATTATTAAAACCCATAATTTCTCATCTATGCTTTTTTTGTTTATTAAAAGTCTCCTTAGTAAAAGTCAGAGAAAATTTTGACACAGTTGACTTTAATCTCTGAATTTTGAAAATTACATTGTGATTATAGAAACATTCTTTGTCCAATATCAAATTTAAGTACCATAGTCATTTATAAATATGACATACTGCTAGCAAGTTTCAGAATACACAGTGTATGTGTATAAACTATACATGCAGGTGTTAGAGTGTATGGACAACATATTGGTAATCATAGTCATTCTGTAGCTAGTAATTGTATACTTTATGAACTTGAAATGTATAGAAAACATATTATGTATTCTATAATTTAGTATAACTAATTCTGTACAATAATTTTTTTCATATAATCACACATACATACATATTTACATTTACATATATACTTACACCTACAACTATACCTACACATACACATACATATATATTATAGATAAATAAATGATGATAAATTTATGCATCAACACATATGTATAAGTGTCCTTGAGAATTGTTTCTGCATACTCGGGAACACTAAGCTAATCAATGCTCTTTACTTGAAATAAATATTTCATAGATATAGGTTTTTGAGAATTAATTTTTTATATTCATTTGTATTTGGCACTCTAAATCTGATTAGATCAGCTGTTATGATATGTCTCTTCCTGTTTCTGAGATAAAATTGATGGTGCTATAAAATTATACTTCTGTCAATATGGCCTAAGAAAATTTCATTTAGAGAGTTTTATTTAGAGTATTATCTACCCATTTTCTCTAAGAATTACTTCAAATCCATCAGTCCAATTGTAAAACTTTCTAAAATCTTGATGAGGAGAAAAGCATAGAAACATCTAAATAAGAATATAAAGAAGCCAAGAAGAGAACATTAGAACAGTAAAAGTGCATTGCTAAATCACAAATGCCACTTTAACTTAAAAAGGAAGGGTGAGGAAGAAAAGGAAAAACAAAAGAAAAGGAAGAAAGAAAGAAAGAAAGAAAGAAGAAAGAAAGAGAGAGAGAGGGAGAAAAAGAAAGAAAGAGAAAGAGAGAGAGGAAAGCGTGAGAGAGGGAGGGAGGAAGGATGGAAAGAAAGAGAGAAGGAAGGAAGGAAGGAAGGAAGGAAGGAAGGAAGGAAGGAAGGAAGGTAGGAAGGGAGTTTTTTCTTACCTGATAGAGGCAATTGATTTAAGAATTGATATTTGAATGATATATTTTCTTGATGGCGCTATAAAGTTATACTTCTGTCAATATGGCCTAAGAAAATTTCATATCTTAAACATGTATCATCAGACAGCACTGAAATAAAGGACAGTTTTATGAGGAGTTACTGGCTTTCTAACCTTTAAGTTTCTACCTAAGTTGATGTATATGCTCTTTAAGGGAAAATCTTGTGATGTATTTTATTCTAATAGCTTCTTCTTTTAATTTGGGTTTTGTAGTTACAGTTCCTGACATTTTTCTTGTTAAAATGTGTTTTTAAATCCAGTTTTCAGTTAACAAGAACTGGACGTGCAAACTAAATACTACAGATACAACAGCACAATCCTCGAACTTTAATATGCTGTTATTGCTAAATGATTGTGTCACAGCAAGGCTCATCTTTCCCTTATGGCATTGGGGTTAGCACTATAAACTATTTTGGCATTTAATAGTCTCAGATTTACCAGTAATTTACCCCACTCCTTTCAGATTCACAGTGTGCGCAGCTAGCCATAGGGACTTTGGGGTGAAGAACCAGTAGACACTTGAGCCCTGATAAAGTGGCTTTCCATGGCCTGAGCCAAGAATGTGTATTGGCAGCTGATGGAGGTGGCATAGATCCACAATCCTCTGGCTTTTGCAGGGACATGTGAAATTTAAGTGTGTGACTGTGAGACCAAATAATGGATTTCCAGTTGTAGGCAATTCATTTTAGGAAATGTCCCCCTACACATATGACAGGACCCTATCATCATTATATCCCAACTTGATAGTTTATGTGTGCCATACCAGCATTAGCCTGATCAAGTCACTTTTCAGTTTCTGATGCCAGGAATTTTAGCAGGTCTCTTTCACTGCCTTTGTCATGGTTTCTGTACAAATCCCAACCAGACTTGTATCTGACAGATCACACGCCTACCTTCGGCCTCTGCATTTCCTGAGATGTAAAGTTCTCTTCCCTCTCACGAAACACTCTGTGCTGTTCAGTGAGGGTGCTTCCTAAGGCATTATAGTAGTTGCCATGCTAACTACATTTGTGTCCTTTGTCCTGTACCATCTGATCATTATACTCTCCATTGGATAGAGGTTCCATGTTATAGAAAATTATTTTTTCAGAATACTAAACAGGAATTAATTAGAAATACTTTCTCTAGCATTCACAAGTTCCTGCACTCAAGTGTACATAGCCAAACATAATTAAAAACAATAATAAATAAAATTTCAATCTTCTCCAAGCCATTATATAAGGAGAATACACTTAGTATTCTAAGAAGACTTTTGTAATGCTAGGTAAAAGGTAATCATCCCCATTGGATAGATGGAGACGAGAAGTATGAATAGTTTAGGTTGTCCATTCCAGTTCATACAGTGGACACAAGAAATGTAGACTTTGAATTAAAATATTATAATTCTAAAATACTACCTAGTTTGGTAATGTCTTCTTGACAAGACTTATTTACAACATCTACTGCAAAGTGGAAAAGTTTGGATATTTCAAAATACTAACAGATTTTATCCGGGGGAGACGGAGAAGTGGTGGGAGCTGCATATTTAGGAACAGAACTTTCAAGCAACTTCAAGTACAATAACCACCCAACCATGAACAATACATATGGTGTGTGTGTGTATGTGTGTGTGTGTGTGTGTGTGTGTGTGTGTGTGTGTGTGTGTGTGTGGTCCGTCTATGTATTTTAACTGTTGTTAAAAATGTTTCCTGGTTCTGGTAGCTCAGGAAGTGCACTAAATGTCAATCTTTTTTGCTTGCATCACTTTTACTTAGGAAATTTCACTCCTAATTTTAGGAACCTGTGAAATATATGGGCAATTTGCCCAAATCACTTTGAATTAATCAATTGATTGATTTCTTACTTTTGGAAGAATGTTCTTTCAAACTCCTTTTTATATGAGTATCTGCACAAGAATCTTTGAGAATTTCCTTTTACATTTAAAATCCCACATGTCTGCAGTAAAGACAACCATACCATCTATAGCTTAACTTTAGAGGGCAAACATTCATGTATTAAACTCAGTTTCCTTAAGTCCAAAGAATATCTATCTGGTGACTATAAATGCAAGCTGAAAAATCACCAATTACAACAGTGTCACAATGGATAACCTCTCTGAAAGACAGAGACTTTCTAACATATTGATAGTCAGATACTCAAGGTCTCCAGTACAATCACCAGAAAGATTCTACAGCTTTTCAGAATATTTAGTCATTAAAGGAACAAGTTATTTTATAGGTGATTATTATTTATTATAGAATATAATTGAATTAATAATGCCTTGTACAAAGCAATTGAATTTGAATTTAGCCAGCTTTGTTGTGGTGCTAAGAATATTGTTTAAGGTAAGATAACAGTATATTAGGAAACAAGTGGCTACATTGTGGTTTCAGGATGAGACTCTTGTATACATTAATATAGAGGTATATATATATATATATATATATACATATATATATATATATATGTATATATATATATATATATATATATGGGATTCCCTAATTTTTGTGGTTTTTTGTGTTTATATAGTCGACTATAGTTGATTATTTTATGATGCATGCTAATATCCTGCTTTTACTAAGGTAAAATTGTGAATTAGATGATATCATTAACAGAGTCGACTATCATTTCACAAGTCTTCATTGATTCAGTTTAAACAATGAAAATTCCTCAGTAGTTCAGACTAGTGGCACGGGTAAAAAGCTAGGATAGAGGTGACCTCAAAGGCACTGATTTTTATCAAGGAATGTCTTAATGATTAATTAAATTTTAAAGCACCTGCTTCTATAAATCTGAATTGCCATTCCCAAACTTCTTACACTTAGCAGAGATGTTTATGTGCACATAAAGCTACTATTCTTAAAAGTAAAATTTCAACACATGTTCAGCACTATTGTCAAACCATAAAATAAAAAAAAGCTTCTTTTATATGAATTCTTTTAAATGAATTTTCTATGGTAGCCATAAATTTCAGCATACTTTTTGGGGCACATATTTTGAGTATTGATCAAACATTTTTAAAATTTTAAAATTATTATTTTTTGTTTACATTTCAACTATGCCCCACTCTTTCATTTCCTCCCTCATCCCCCACCCCCTTCTTGTCTGAGAGGGTGCCCCTCTGGGTTTTCTCCTACCTTGGCACATCTAATCTCTGTCTTAGTGGGCATATACTTTCCCACTGAGGCCAGACAAGGCAGCCCAGTTGGGGAACGGTTACCACAGTCAGGCTACAGCTTTATGGAGAGTTCTGCTCCAGTTGTTGTGGTGCCCATATGAAAACTGATCTGCATGCCTGCTACATATGTGCAGAGGGCCTCCTTCCAGTCTGTGTGTCCTTTGGTTGGTGGTTCAGTCTCAAAGCTCCCAGAGGTCAAGCTTAGTTTATTCAGTTGGTCCTCTTGTTGGGTTCCCATCCATTTTTAGGGCCCACAATCCTTCCTTTTCTTCCATTAGAGTCCTTGGCCTCCTTCCAGTGTTTCACTGTGAGTAACTGTGTCTATTGATAAAATTTTTAATCCTTTGTAACTGAGTTAAGTATCATAAAAATGTTTTTGTTCAGAACTACATAAATAAAACTATAAATTTAACATACTTAGCTAGTAACAATTGTACTTTTCCAACATGCAAGAGTACTTAGAAAATCAATCAAATGTCAAATCACTTTTACGTGAAATATTTCAGAATATGAAATATAGTTGTGTTGAACTACTCAGAAATTAATTTAGATAATTCATCAGTAATGCTCAAATTCAAATCCTGTAAATAGCATAATGTTAACATTCTGGCCTATGTCCATACTTTTGGCTATATATTTGTGAACTGAGCTATTACATGTAATCCACGAATAATAGCTTCAAATACTCTACTTCTTAAGCCATACTCACTCATTTTTAAGATAAAAAAACATGAAAGTTGGTCACCTCATCTTCTTGTGATTGCATTACAGGATAAAAACAGTGCTGTCATTAAAAACCTGAATTGGCTAAACTGAACCATGAGATAGCCCCAGTGATTTACTGAAAACCCTTATGCTTTACTGTCACTGATCTTACTACCAGCATTGTTTGGAATGTTAATGTAATTCAAAAGGCTGAAATAATATAACCCGTGCTTGGCACAATTTGATCTATCTAATAGTATTTTCTCTTTGTGCATGCACACAAATAATAAATTTCATATTTTACACCTATCTTCCTATGATACTTCTGTTTCTTAATCTAAAAGTCTAAAAGCACACTAAGAAACAAGGAAGAAAGGAAGAAAGAAAGACAGAAAGAAGGAAAGAAGAAAGAAAGAAAGAAAGGAAGGAAGGAAGGAAGGAAGGAAGGAAGGAAGGAAGGAAGAAAGGAAGGAAGAAAGAGTAGGAGAGATTTATTATGAAGCCAATGCAAATGAAGCCTCAAGCCTACATTTGCAAGGTCCTATGCAAGATGGTCAGATGTTCACAGAACTATTTGCGTCTCTAACAGTCTTGGATAAAATATTACTGTTCTCTGTTACTTAAAGACTCACCCATTCTATGAAAAAAAAACCCCATAAAGCCCATGTTTTCTCATATGTACATTTCATAAAGACACTATGAGGACAACTGAGGACATTTAATCAATGTAGAACTCTGCTGTTGCTTATGCAAATCCCCCATGTTTTGCTGTCACTGATCTTACTACCAGCATTGTTCTTAATGTTACAGGACCAGGTGTGTCTGTTAGAGAAGGAAAATCTTGTGTTTATAATCTCTTTCAACCTTTATTTATTGTATGAACAATTGAAGACAATCAATAAATATCTATTATATTAATGCATTAATATAGCCATTAGCACATTAGCCATGCAACAGCACTTCAAGATAATATGAGAATCATGAAAAGACATGTATTAAGGTTAGTCGTAATAGTTAAACTGATTCCAGTGCCCCTTACTTCTGTAATTAATAATTAAAGTTATCACTCTATCTCCTTTTAAAATTTATAACAGTTAAGCAAATGTACAGTCCTAATGCTTTATGAAATAGTTTTTCCTTTTCAAGTTACTTGTTAAATAGTTTTCCTATCCCTTTGATAAAATTATTTCTTCATGTAATAGACTACATTTTAATGACCCAATAACTTGAAGGAAACAACATTACTCAAAGATTCAATTAAATATTCATAAAAAAGTAATGATTTCTATATTCATTGACATATCTCCTCTGCTCAGATGTTTTTTAATGATAGTGTTGGACCAACCCTGTAAGGCAGCATCTGCTGCATTTTGCACCTCCCATGTACCACTCAGTTTGTACACACACAAGAATGTTCAGCTTAAGGTTACAGAAAATCTGCTCCGTTTGATAATGTCAACCCATCACATTTCGGTTAAGCTGACATCAAGCCAAATGATGCATGTCACTGAGGCATAAATATTATGCCCACAGAGAGGTGATTTCTAGCCATAAATGCATAGAATCTCTTGGCTTGTAAACTTGAAATGCATGCTTAAATTTGGCAGTAAGAATGATTGGTTATAAAAAAAAAAAAACACATCTCTCTCAAAGAGTTGAATTGTTAACCTATATGAATACAAAATTTGCACAAAAATATTTCTGTATTTAATAGCTCCTTTTTTCCTGAAAGTTATTATCTCAATCAGAAAGCAATCATCATTCTACAAAGTATGAGCCATTTCCTATAAGATGGACATGCTGAGTTGCATAAGCCTCTTCCTGTCTTAAAATTCTTTTAGAAATAAATTTAACCCATCCATGTTCTCATGGTTAATCCAAGGTAATTCAAAACAACTGAATGCTGAATATCATTATAAAATTAACCTCACCACTAGATAAGTGATTTTGAAAATAGATCATTATTTTGTGAAATTAATCAAAGCCAATGTCATCTTGAAAAACAAATGTCCTCGTGAGAACAGAGTTTTCTCTGTTTTTGCTGGCATTTGGAGACATTGTGAAAACTGCACAAGGGTTATGAAAGGATAAATGTCCTTATTTATTAGCCTAATTAAGTATCAGGGAATGTGTGTTGTATACAGAAGACATGGAATGAATGTTTGTCGAATTTGTCATACTACAGTGAAATAGGCCAGAAGAATTGGTGAAACGAAGTTTTTAAAATGATTTCCCTATTTTCTGTCATGGTTCAACATCACATTTGCTCTAACAAATTAGATTTCATTATTTTATATATGAGCCCTAGGTGTGATAGGGTTCTCTAAGTTGCAGACCCTTATGTAAGTGTTCAGTTGCAATGCATTTATTTGGAAGTTGAAGGAAACTCCATAGGGATGTTGGTCAGTGAGCCAGTGAAAGGAAAACAGTAGCTAAATGCACCCTTTCCACACCATAGCCATTAGCAGCAGCTGGTGCTCATTCCATATGTGTTCTCTTAAACTGGGCTGGGAGGGTGTCTCAGATTTGTTCTAATAGATAAAAGCATCAGAGAATCCCCATACCAGCACTTATTAATCTGGGATTACGTTTCTGAGAACTGTTGCTTTTAGCATGAATTCCCTGGCTCCTCAGTGCTGCCATGCATGTAGCAAAGTTGCCTTCTGTTATGAGAAAGCCCAAGGAAAGAAGTACAAGAAGTATGAATTATGCAATTCATAATTTAAGCAATGTTTGATGGGGTAACTAAGGTGTGTTGCAGAGTAAGTAGTGAAAGAGCCAACACCTGCTATAATGATGACAATAGCCTATTTAAAAAGTTGAAATTATAAAATATACATGATATTGTAAAGCTTCTCTTATTTTCCAGTAGTAAATAGAAAGACTTTGTAAAAGTTTATATCTTCGAATGGACACACTGGACAGGGCAACTGAACAGTTATATCAGAAACCTGCCCTAGAACAGCATGATCTTTTACCTTTGAATGCCTTGAAGTCAATATTTCAAAGACAACTAGCTCAGTAGTTCAGCGTTTTTTCCTATAGCACTAGCTCTAGTCTGATCCCAAAGCCAACGCTAACTCTGACCCCAGAAACCCACTCTCTGCTGTTCTTCTCTCCTAGGATGCCATGTCACAGACTCATCAGAAAACCTGTTTTATTTTGGCTCAGTGCAAAATATAAAAACTGCCCGCCACACAGAAGTAAACACAGGAAATCACAAAGTGCCTGACACTGTCATCCCATAACTAAAACAATCAAATAAATTGTCTTATATAAATGAGATTTGTAGTAGAGTTTTTTTATAGGAGCATGGTTTGTATTATCAAATGTTTCAATAAAAATAAATGTGATGAGTCATCCTCAAAAAGGCAGAATAAAGCTTCAGGAGTGTTATTGTGATGTTCTTCCAAAGCTCATAAACCCTGCTCTGTGCTTCTTCAGTCTCTATTGTGTCCATATTTTCCCCAAACAGAAATCAGCATCAGTGTTTGGCTTCATTTCAATTTTTACAGTATTTAATTTTTTCAACTTTACTTAGAAGCCCCCTGACCTCTTTAAAATCATGAGTAAACTTCACCTATTTTTCTTTTTATTTTGAATCAGAGAAATTGAAGCCCCTTCTGTTTAACAGAGCATACTTTGAGTGTCCTTCTATAAGAAAACTGAAATTCTTACAATTATAACAAATGTCTACTTTCATTCTCCAAACATATGCATTGTTTCAAACAACATGTTGGCTTATAATTATACACTTTATAGTCATTGCTTGAATTATTTACCTTTTTTTTTTTGTTTTTTTGTTTTTTTTTTTTTTTTTTTTTTTTTTTTTTTTTTTTTTTTTTGTTTTTTTTTTTTGTTTTTTTTTGTTTTTTCAAGACAGGGTTTCTCTGTGTAGCCCGGGCTGTCCTGGAACTCACTCTGTAGACCAGGCTGCCCTCGAACTCAGAAATCCACCTGCCTCTGCCTCCCAAGTGCTGGGATCAAAGGCATGCGCCACCACCGCCCGGCTAATTATTTACCTTTAAAATGCTATAAAAATTGTTTATGTACTTTGGGAAAAATCAAGATACAAAAATATAACACTTTAATAATAATAGCTTAGAATCAAATTCATATACATCTAGAAAAATTATTCTTCTAGGAATTCTGTTCAGGGTAAAGAAAGATATTCCATTGGGTAAAGGTATAAACTTAATGGATTGAGTTCCATCCTTATAAAATACTTAAAGTTGGGAAGATTGGATCAATTTTATGAAGTTGTTCTCTGATCTTAATATGCACATTAGTATATGAATATATATATATGTATATATACTATAAAAACATAACATAGACACATACACACACACATGTACACAATGGTGATGCATGCCTTTAATCCTAGCACTGTGTAGGCAGAGGAAGGCTGATCTCAATGAGTTTGAGGCTAGCCTAGTCAACAGAATGAGTTACAGGACAGCCAGAGATATATAGAGAAACCCTGTTTTGAAAAGCCATAATAATAATAATAACAATAATAATAATAATAATAATAATAATAAATATTATCCAGTGTTATAAAATAATGGCAATATATACATATATACATATATATATATATATTAGAACAGTCTAGTCATATTTGTATTTCATAAATTGATTTTGAAAAAAATATTAGCCTTTGACATATGCTGGTCTTTATCTCTGGGTAGGAGCCTAAGATTGCAGAAAAGAAAAAGTTCATATATTTACGAAATAAGACATGATAGTCAGCACATAATTAAACAGATTACATAGTTATGATTTCTTTTTTGTTTGTTTTTTCTTTTTGTCAAACATGTAGTGTAGTCATTGATAAGATCAAGAATGTAAATATAAACAGTCAAACATCCTCTTCAACCTACTTCCTCAAACTTCCTTCCACTTGTAAGAAAATATCCTTATCATGAATCTAGGCTGGTGCACAACTTTACTTTAGTTAACTCAATTAAGAAGCTGTGTGCTTGGTTGGACACATTGAACCATATGGATTTAGAAATCAGAAAGCAACAAAATAAGTGACGTAGTGACAGATATTTCTAAGGTCAGTTTAATACCCATCTTTTTCTGTTGTTAAGATACAAGAGAACTTATACATGCTTTGATCTCTACAAATGGTTTGCCTCCAGAACTCTGCCATTGGAATCATTAAAAACTAAACAACCTTTCTCACACTGAGAAAGAAGCATCCCTGGAGATGCACAGGCTGGAGTGAGCACTATTTCCCTCAAGAGTGAATGATTGCCAGACTTCACGCCTCTCTAAGAATCAGAGTACTGTGACTACACACAGAGCTTTCAAATTTTCCAGCACAAGAAAAGGAGGCTGAGACTTAGAATGTAAATTTCCAAAACTTCCTTGAATGGACTAAATGAATGATCCTTCCAAATGTTCAGGCAAATGAAATGAGTTGGGAGTCACAACCTTGCCTAACTTATGACGTGATTTTTTTAAACCTCTAAATACTGAAAGCATCATTCAAAAGAGTGTTCTAGAATACTGTGACCAATAATGTCAGAGTTAATGATTTGGCATTTGCTAATGCACTTTTGGATCCTGGCTGATAGCATCAGCCTAGTAGACTGACATTATCTTTTCAATCGAGGTTATAATGATAAGAATAGCACTCTCTAATGACTGTGGCTCATAGAATTTCAGAGATGGTATGAGCATCTAGTACAGCCTCCTACTTTTTTTGTTTGTTTGTTTTTATTTTTTATTTTTTATTTTTTATTTTTATTTTTATTTTTATTTTTATTTTTATTTTTATTTTTGAGACAGGGTTTCTCTGTGTAGCCCTGGCTGTCCTGGAACTCACTCTGCAGACCAGGCTGGCCTTGAACTCAGAAATCTTCCTGCCTCTGCCTCCCAAGCGCTGGGACTAAAGGCATGTGCCTCCACTGCCAGGCCGGCCTCATTTTACATATAAAGAAATTAAAACCCATGAGAGGCAAACTGATTGTTCAAGGTAAGAATGCCTAATTAGTGGCTCAGTGGAGCTGAGATCTCAGGTCTTTCAAGTCCCCATAACTTATTGTCAATTGTTCTGCCAATGAGCCACTGTCAATACATGGTCCAGTTTAGACTTATGCCTCTTCAAGTTATGACTTGATTGTAGTTTATGCCCTTTGTAAGTTTGTATTTAATGGCAGTCTTACCTGGGCAAAATCCTAAGCAACTAATTATTGTCTTTGTGATGTCAACATTAACCAGGTGTAAAAAATATGTATTCTTTGTAAAAAATTTTTGAAGATGAAGGAAACCTTAAAATGTACTAGCATTAAATAATGTTTTAAAGGTATTCTTGATGTGATAGAATTGTTTTGCATTTCTCATGTCATGTTTATTTTCATAAAAACTGTAATGGCTGCCATGTGGGCACACACATGTACATAATACATAGATTCAAGTCTCATTCACACTATTTCCTTCTTTCCTTACTCATAAACTGTATTTTGAACAAAGGAGATAAAATTATACTATGTATAAAAAAAACTTAAATGCTCCTGGCATAGATAGCTAGTTAATATGTAGAAAAAATATCTATCTTTTGATTTCTATGCTATCTTATCTGCCTTCTGGTTTTGGATCAATATTATACTTATTTTATTAAATAAACAATTTAACATATATGACAATTACTACATGATTACATTCTCTTACTTAAAAGCAAAAGTTTTCCCAGAAAGTTATTTACAACAGCCATGAGTTTTGAGACATGGGGAAATATGTAATATGGCTGACATGTGGCAGTACCAATTTGTATCAGGGAACTAGACATAAAAAATACTACAGCTATTCTCTTTCTGTTTTTCATCTGGATATGCAGTACTTTGCATTCCAGAGTTTAGCCCACATAGATAAATATAGATACCTATTCTGTGACTAGGCTAGAGGTTTTATGAAATATTTTCATGGGACCTCATTGGGCACATTTAGACTTTTTTCACAAATCCTCCAGATTTTGTCTACAGAGCCATGAGCACATTCAGGATTTTGTAATCTTCATAGATTTTTCCATTCTCAAATTCTCACAAGTCTCCCTCCATGTCCTCTCTAATAATGTTCAAAAGTAATTCAATAAATAGCACAAAATTCCAACTTAGAACAGAAGCAAAGAATATTCACTAGGTTCAGATCTCTGTATTTAACATTGATTTAGAAAATATTAGAATTACTGATCAATCTTTCATATATGGAATCTAAATAAAAAGATCTGACTATGAAAAATTAGCATAATCAAATATTTTCTGTATTTCTTTCCCCACCATATAAATTACCAGTAGGGTATATCATCCTGTATTCCCTGGTTAAAATTATGAGAAAAGTAGTTCACTCTCTTAGACTGAAAATGCTCAATATACAGCATATTAGCCAGCATATGCAATACAGTTGAATGCTCTGGGAGCATATTTAATCTAATATTCATTTCACAACATCAAATTTTATTAGAATTTAGAAATCTTAATGTCTGTCCCGGACTGTTTTATTTCCTGACATATCGAATAATAACTACATTTGGGTAGATGTATAATTGTTTTACTCAATTCAATTCAAAGGATATGAAGATTAAATTTCCATTGTATTTAAGAACAAGACAGAGATGTTTGCATAATTTATATATCTACAGTGCATACTCTAATATTAGCAAAGTAACCATGTCTTTATAGCCTTTTTTTGCGAACAAAATAAAAGGGGAAAAATGGAAGGTAAGGACTTGCCATATAATATTATTTTTGATATCTATGTTAAATATTAAAATTTGGTAACAAATCATCTATTCTTTTTTAAAAATTTGCTTTATATTCAAATCATGTCTCTCTTTCCTCCCAGTCCTACCTTTACAAATCCCTCCTATACAAATATCTCATGACCATGACCGTGGAGAGAGAGAGAGAGAGGGAGAGAGACAGAGACAGAGACAGAGAGAGACAGAGAGAGACACAGAGAGAGACAGAGACAGAGACAGAGAGACAAAGAGAGACAGAGACAGAGACAGAGACAGAGAGAGAGAGAGAGAGAGAGAGAGAGAGAGAGAGAGAGAGAGGAGAGGAGAAGGAGAGGAGAAGAGAAGAAGAGAGAGGAAAAGGAGAGGAAGAAAGCAAGAGAACAAGGAAGGAAGAGAAGGCAAGAGAGAGAGCAAACAGCAAGAGAGAGAGGAGGGGTCAAACCGCCCCTTATATATTATGAGGTGGTGGGGCTATCTGTCTATGGGACGTGACATGTCTGACTGTGGTCAGTTGACTGGGGGTAGGGTCCAGCTAGAATGTTGAGGGCTTGGGACATTGTCTATATGAAAGGACACACATTTTCTAAGGTGGGGCTGTGAGAGGTTGTGACTGAAACAGGAACCAGAGTCCCAGGAGTCATGGCCAAACTCCTTCTGCCCCTTGCAGGCAGAAATTACCCACTGGAACTCCAATTTTCCAGACCTATTACTCGACTGGGCCCAGTTTTCCTGAATAGACTACTGCCCTACATCTTTGACCTTATACAGTTCCCTCAATCCTTCTCCCCACCCTTTTGAATATACCCCTGAGCTCTGCCTAATTTGATTGTGGGTCTCTACATCTGTTTCCATGAGCTGGGAGATGAAACCTCTTAGAAGACAGTTATGCTAGGCTCCTGGTTGTAAGCATAGCAGAGTATCATTAGTCCTGCCGGAGGTTAGTTATTTCCCATGGGTGGGTCTTACATTGGCCTAATCATCGGTTGGTCATTCCCTCAATATATGCCCCCCATTTTTTTATCTCTACATATGTTGTGGGCAGGAAGAATTTTGAGTCAAAGGTTTTGTGGGTAGGTTGTTTTCTCTCTCCCTCCACTGGGTGTTCCACCTGGCCACAGGAGGTAGCCATTTCATTCTTCCTGGTATCAGCTGCTAAGAGTCTCATTTGGGTTACCCCCATGGACTCCTGGGTGCCTCCCCTATCCCAGGTATGCTGCTTGTCACAGATATTGTCCCCCAACCAATTCCAATTCTCTCTCCCAGCACCCCACACTCTCACCACAAGTGATCACTATCCCTGTTCTGCTCAGCCATGCATATTCCTCCCTCCATCCACCTCTGATAACTATTTTTAAACCCTTCTTGTGAGATACAAGCATTCTCACTTGGCCTCTGCCTGTTAGCTTCTTTGGTTTTGTGGATTGTAGCATGGTCATTCTGTACTTTATGGCTACTACACACTGATAACTGAGTACATATTGTGTATGTCTTTATGGGTCTGCATTACCTAACACAATTCCTTTAATTTGCCTGCAAATTTCATGGTGACTTCAAAATAGTTGAGTTGGATTTCACTCTGTAAATGTACAATATTTCATTATTCATTCTTCTGTTGAGGAACGTTCTGGTTATTTCTTGCATCTGGTTATTATGAGTAAAGGTGATATGAACATAGTTGAGCAAGTGTCTTTGTGAATTGGTGGAAAATCTTTTGAGTATATGCCAAGTAATGCTACAACTGAGTGCTGAGGTAAAACTATTCTCAATTTCCTGAGAAATCCCAAATTGATTTCCAAAGTGGATGTACAAGTTTGTACTCTCATTAGCAATGAAAGAGTGTTCCCATTGCTCCACAATCTTGCCTGTGTGTACTGTCACTTGCGTTTTTGATGTTAGCCATTATGACTAGTGAAAATAGAATCTCAGCATCATTTTGATTTGCATTTTCCTGACTATTAAGCACAACTTCTTGGCCATTGGAGATTTCTCTGTTGAAACTTCTCTGTTTAGTTCTATATCCCATTTTTAATAGGGTCATTTGGTTTGTTGGGGTCACTAAGTCCTTCTACTGCACTGTATTAGATGGTGTTGGGAATGATAAGTGATAGTATATTATCTTCTGTAGCTCATCTAGGAAGCTCCCAGCTTCACATCTAAGACATAAACAAGGCTCAATATCACTATAAGCAGTAGACTTCTATCACATAATATATCTCACAAACCATAGTCTCCTAAAGTAAAGGCCCATAGAACCCCTAGTTAGGCAACCAGGAAAGACTAAGCATTTAATATATGGACCTCTGGAGAAATACAGCTCATATTCCAACCACAATAGTGTTTGATCCAGATGATGAGCACAAAGGAAAGTATATACAGTATGTGTACAGTCTCACCATACATCAGACATTAGTATTAGCATTTAATACACATTAATTCATGCAATTCCAGAATGACAGCATACACCTAGCTTGGAGACTAAAGGTAAACAGGTACTTTGTCTTTGTCCTTCTCCCATAAACAGCAGCAGTGAAAATGTGCATTAAAGCCAGCTGATCTGTGAAGAGTCATCTATACCAGGTCACATTGTTTTTTCTACTGTATCGGCTTGAAACAATCCAAGCAATAATCTGGCTCTGACTTGGTCTGTTTGGGATTAATTGGGAGGAAGAAATCAGGTAAGCTAGGTTTATTCTTTTTCTAAGAAGAGATGCCATAACTCAAAAAGAAAAGGAATGGTACTCAAGACATTTTACAAGGTACAAAAGTGATGAAAACCTGCTCATTAACTTTATGGTGGGTAAAGAGGAGGAAGAAATAAAATCATTACATTAAATCATTTGAGGGAATGAATGAAGATTGGTTTTCTCTTAATCTCCTGTGGTAATGTCCAAAAGAGGTAGGAGTAATGTAATCCAGCTAAAAATATGAATATGAGTGAATATAAGTTCAGCAGATAAACTTCCCATGTGTTGAAATGAATACAGATCAAATTCTATTGTACTTTTTAAATTTTAGTTATGAAGATATTATGAGAGAAATTAAAAATATAACCTTCACACTAAAATATTTCCATTAAAAGAGACATGTAAATTTTCACCTCTTACCCTTAAAAAACTGCTCCCAAGTAGGAATAATATAATGTATAGCAAGTATTTTATATATGTGTGTGTATATATATATAATATATATTTTAATTATGATTTATATAATTTAGCACAGCATGTGGGTAATGATGATGGTGAAACCATTAAACATCTGCTAAGCATTTAAAAAACATACTCTCTCCATCAGTATCAATAGGCAGAAAATAATAAATTTTGGCATAAACTCTATTGTCCTTTGGTAGCATCTACATGGAGGAAAGAATTATGCTTAAGTTTGTTTCCATTTGGGGTCCTCTCATTTTTTTTACCTGATTGGATATCTTATTCAAATGTTACTGTTGTAGTAAGGTCAATGTTGGGGAGATTTCTTCATAGTAGCCAGTTTACCAACATAAGCTCAGGTGTTCCTAAATGCAGGTCAGAAAAGAGACCATTGAGCACAGAGAAAGTGCAGCTGGTTATTCAGTTCACTATAGTGGACACATCACATGCAAATTTAACCACATTGTGTTATGTTGTAACAGTTATTTTGACCCAGGAAACATTTTGTATGGAGATTATATATATACATATATATATATATATATATATATATATATATATATATATATATATATATATATATTTATGATGGTATTGAAGGTCTTTGTACTAGTTCTTAATCAGCCAATTGGTCTATGATGTAAAAAAAAGAAAAAGAAAAAATGAAAGAAAGAAAAGGAAAAGAGTTCCATTAGGTTCTTCTTACTAATCTATTTAGAGAAATAGAAAATGTAGGGAAACTTGTGGGTGGAAAATAAATATAAATATTTTTCTTAAATCCAAATGTTTTCAACTACCAACTAACAATGTTTAAACATTGTGTAATACTTTTAAACACTATCAACAACAATAAAATATACAGATGTGTAATAATACCATTCATAATTTCTGTTTGAGGCAAATTTATTTAAGAAATTATATTGAGTAATGTTTATAAATAATCAAGGTGTCATTTTACACTATAGAGAGTATACAGCACTATATAAGGGATTTTAGCCTACCTAGCATATTCATTTCTTTTTAGTTAGGTGGATTCCCTAAAGTAGCAACTATCTTGTAAAATAGTTAAAGAAAATACAATGCCAATATATGCAGCAGGTATCAAATACAACCCTACAAACAATAGATTCTGGAGGATCGGTATTGAACTTGGAAACTGAAGAGAACTGTGTATTTACTTCACCATAAACAAGTCAGTAAGTTGCTCTGCGAATTTGCTGGGGGTCTGGGGCATGGTAGGTTATTCTCCTAACTTTGCTCTGGTGATGTTCAGTGTGACTGTAGTCACACTGCAGATTTACCTAAAGTTCATAGCCTTTTTAAAGTAATTTATTAATATGTGTCACTTTAAGGGTAATACTTGCAAATATAATAATACTTAGTCTCTTTTTGGACATAATATCACTAACATACTTGTTATTAGCCACACAGTGTCTCCCTTGATTGTTCAATATTTTGTAATCTAGTCCTATCCTTTGCATACAATCTTAGCTTAATAGTTGTAAGAATGAGATTGTAAGTGGGTTTAGATTTAATTTCCCATGAAACTCTAATCTTAAACATGATTTTCTCTTATGTAACCTAACCTCAGAGTCTCCTCATCTGCCTTAGACTCATTGTGAATATTAACTTTACCTAGCACACTAATCCTTTATTATACTAGATTGAAGGAAGAAATAAATGGCAGTGATGGGAATTAGGAAGACCATGGTATAATTTAGCATGTACACTGTATTGTAAAGTCAGATGGTACAGGACAGGAGGTCAGGAAAATTGATTCATCACCTTGGTGAAATTCAAAATAACAATCATGTCATGGGCTTGAGTAGGCTGGGAAGTGACTGCAAGGCTAACATACATGATGGCTTACATTAAGATACTTCATAGTGATGTAGGCAGAAAATTGAGAGGGTAAATAAAGGCCTCCTTTTTTTCATTTTATATGTTATAATTTTACTTCATTTTATTGTTATAGACAATGTTATATTTGAATAATTTTTTTAAATTTTATTTAATCTTTTTTCACAATTCAGATTTTATTCCCTTCTAACTTTTCTACATCTCATACCTCCTCTCAGTCTCCACAAGGATGTCCCTATCCCCCACCCCCTACCCAAACAGACTTCCCCACTCTCTGGAGCCTCCAATCTCTTGAAGGTTAGGTGCATTTTCTCTGACTTAGCAGTCCTCTGCTATATATACTGAGGGCTTCTTATCAGCTGCTGTATGCTGCCTGGTTGGTGGTCCAGTATCTGAGAGATTTTGGAGGGCCAGGTTAATTGAGACTGCTAGTTCTCCTTCCTACAGTGTTGACTTCCTCCTTAGCTCATCCCACTTTTTCCTTAATTCAACCAAAGTAGTCACCAGCTTCTGTCTATTTATTGGGTGTAAATATCTGCATCTGGCTCTTTCAGCTGGATGTTAGGTCTTTTGGAAGGCAGTCATGATAGGACCCTTTATGTGAGCACTCTATAGGCTTAGTAATAGTGTCAGGTCTTGTCCCTCCACCCCCTGGAAATGGATCCCAATTTGGGCCTGTTTCTGGACCTCCTTTTCCTCAGGCTTTTCTCCATTTTTGTCCCCATAGTTCTTTCAAACAGGAACAATTATGGGTCAGAGTTTTTGACTGTGGGATGGTAACCCCTTCCCTCATTTGATACCCTGTCTTTCTGCTGGAGGTGGGCTCTACAAGTTCTCTTTACCCACTGTAGGGCAGTTCATATAAGGTCCCTCCCTTTGTGTTTTCAAAGCTTCTCACCTCCCCAGCCTCTGGTATATTCTGGAATGTGTCCCCACCTTCCAAGGTTGCCTTTTTCATTCTTTCTGCTGGTCTTCTTCCCCCACAAAATACATGGTCATGTTCCCCTCCTCCCTCCTTGTCCCATTTTCCACCCAGATCTCTCTCTGTCCTCCTCCTGTTATTGCCTTCTTCTCCCTCCCACGTGGGATTGAGGTGTCCTCTCTTGGGCCCTTCAGCTTCTTAACCATTTTGAGTTTTATTGATTGTATCCTATATATTTTATACTCTTTTTTTGGCTAATATCCTCTCATTAGTGAGTTCATATAATGCACTTCCTTTTGGGTCTGAGTTACCTCACTCAGGATGATACTTTCTTGTTCCATCCATTTGCCTACAAAACTCAAGATGGCTTAATTCTTAATAGCTGAGTAGTATTCCGTTGTGTATATTAACGACTTTTTCTGTATCCATTCTTCTGTTGTGGGACATCTGGGTTGTTTCCAGCTTCTGGCTATCACAAACAAGGCCACTACAAACAAAGTGGAACAGGAACCTCTGTGGCATGGTGGGATGTCTTTTGGGTATATGTCTAAGAGTAGTATCATTGAATCTTCAGGTAGATCTATCTATTTTCAGTTTTCTGAGGAATCTCCAGATTTTCAGAGTGACTGTACCAGTTTGCAATCCCACCAGCAATGGAGGAATGTTTCCCTTTCTTCACATCTACAATAAAAATATATTTTATACTATGAAATATCTTAACCATTATTTACATGAAATATCAAAAATATAATCTAGAGAGTGTCTAGAGTCCAATTTTATATAAAAATAACATCTATGTGTAGAACAGTAAGGGGAGAGATGAGTTTCAGAATATAAAGAAAAAAAGCAGCAAAATCAGAAATTATAAAGATATATACATATTTTATTGTTTGAATATGAATTGACTCCAAATTAACACTCATCTACTTTTACCTAATATACAAATGTCAATACATTTTTATTTTCGATAATAGGAAAATTTAGTTTGGATTATTTTTTAAATTATTATGTAGAAAGATGACTCAGCACTTACTATTCTTGGGAGAACAGGATTTGATTGTTAGCACTCACATGACAACTCAAAACCTTCTTGAAATGTAATTACAGGCCTCTGCAGGCACAAGACAATGTCATAGTAGACATCCATACATGCTGACAAAGCACTCATAAACATAAAATAAATAAATATTTTTAAAAGTAAGTTTAATAAATAATTAAATTAAGAATCAATAAAGAAAGAAAGAACCAGCTAAGGGCTGAGGATAGTAATACACACCAGAAGGATCTCTCTGATGGTTTTGTTGCTGGCTTCTTAGAAGTGACACAGGAGGGAAGGAGAGTCTACATTTTTGTTTATCTGAAGGTCATGACACAGTTGTTTGTGAAACAAAATAATATAACAGAAACTCCACATTAATTACATGAGACAACTGCTCTGCATGAACAGGAGGTTGGATGTTGGACATTTGTTCTCTGAGCAGTTTATCCTAATACACAGTTTGGAATTGGCTGTGCTTTGTGACAGTTAAAAGCAAGAGCACTTTATCTGTTATTGTCATTTCTCCGTGGCCTGTAAGATTTGCTCCCTGTCTTCACAGAAGGGAACTTTTCCCAGGTCTATATTCCCACTTGGTGCTTGTGTGGATAGAAGATGAAGAATTCTATACAATTCAGTTTTGAGAAGTTCAGACCTCAAGATGCTATATAAATGATGAATGGAAGTCTATTTTCACTATTTTACTTTTGCAAATCAGACCCTTTATGAGCTACGATAGTAACAACAATTCTATTAAAAGTCTAAATGTATTCATATGCAGACTCTAGCATCATTTCTTTATGGAAAGTAGACCTGCATCAATTTATCTTTTAGATAAATGTGATTCACAATCCCTTTCCTTTTGTACTGTCCTTATTGCTTCATCATTTCACAGCATTATTTTTCTGCCTCTAATCCATGAATAATGAATACAATGTTTTAATGATTCTTGTAAATAGAGACCGTATTTTTTTCTCATGAAGCACAAAGAAAAAATATTCATAATATTTTATTTCTGCCATTGTGCTTGAGATTAATAGCACAATTTCTCATCCACAAAGTTTATTATAGGTCATAAAATGAATGGGATCCCTTTCCTGATTGGCTAAAGAGGAGAGCTTAATCTTATGTAATTATCTTTCAAATCACACATGCATCCATCCAATAAAACTCTCTATTAGATCACTGAACCATTTCACATGATCTTAAAAAGATTAATATTCATTTAAACTTTATATACCTCAAAATATATCTCTACGTAGTAAGTTTCTTTTTTATTATATACTCTTTTCTTTTCTTTTTCTTTTTAATTTTACCTGTGTTAGTGCTTCTCTTGCTTATAAGTCTATGGGTGGATGTGAGATCACTTGAAACTGGAGTTACAAACAATTGTGAGTTGCTATGTTGGAGTTGGCATTTGAACCCATTTCCCCTGGAAGTGTAGTCAAGTTCTCTTAATCATTGAACCATCTCTAGCCTGCTAAATTTCTCAAAGAAAAACAAACAACAAAAATTCACTAACATACTACCTCATTAGGTAGTGAAAGAAAATAATGAGGGGGAAAATATCGATGACCAACTATTTTATTACAATTTCCTCTGATTTCCAAAAAAGTAAAACAAACAATCAACAGCAACAACAACAACAACAAAAAGATCAAAAGTCTTAGATATCAAGATGCTACTCCACTTTCATACAAACTTTCTTTTGCCACATGCCATAACTATTTTCTACAAGGAGCATCACCTTCAATTATCAGACACTTAACCTTTCTTTGTAGGCTTTCATGTGCATATGTGTATGGTATGAGGGTCTTGAGTGTGGGTATATAGGTATCAGGGTCATAGTATACTGTTCATTCTCTAAGTGTCAGTTTTATACTTACAAGGCAAACACCTACCTGTGAGCTATCTTGTTGCCCAAGTATATTTAAAGCAGACAAGTAAAACAGATAACTATTGAAAACAAAAGCATCAGTGGGTCTGTTGCTGTGTCAACAGGTTCCCAGAGATTTTCCTTGTTAGCTGAGCACTTGAGTATTGTTCTGTTCGACCCTTTTTCAGAGTAAACGTTTCCTGTTAGAAAGAAAGTGAGAAACTGAGGAAGTCCAATAAAATCACTATATGGGTTTGGTGTATGAAGAGTCACTATGATGTAATATATTTTTACACAGACTGGTTGTGGAAACATCTTGTAACCCAATGGTTTATATTCATTGGTATATGTATTCATTCATCTTTAGATAGTCAACTTTCCTATACTAGAGTGCATTTTCTACCAAGCAAATATTTCTTTTTCTTTTTAACAGAAAAAAATCAAATCTTACATTAAGTAAAGCAGACATAAAACAAATATATTCAGAATTTAAATTGTCTTGATATTTTGGTTTCTCTTCAAACCATATAAATCTTTCAAAATTTTAATTTGCTTGCAAATCTTATTCTTAAATACATTAAAAAAAAACTATTTTCAAAAGTTGCTTGTTATCCTTTATTTTTGTAACATGATGAAGTATATTCAACTTAATTCAGTAAGTAAAGGTTAAATTTGAGTATTTTAGATGTGGCTTACTAAGATATTAAAAAGTACCACTCATTTATTCAAAAATAATAAATATCTGTAAGATTTTAAAAATTAAAAAAGAAGACATTTTAATTCTAATACAAATGCCTTACAAACAGGAGACTAAGCAAATCTCTTCCCAACATAAAATACATTGTTGGAGTTTGACAGAATGCAATGGACGTATAGTGTCAGAACTGACGAAAAACTTCAAACACAAGCAATCAGTAATAAGAGTGAGGGTCACCTTGGGTCTTAAAATGAATGGAGGCAAGGGACAGACCTTTCCTGCACTCAAGTCTTTGTTTTAATGTGGAAATGTCACAAGGCTTCTGCTGACTTCAGAGTACTACCTGGAGGGAGCACGGAAGCATAAATGTCACTGAACCTCAAAGGCAGCCAACTCTTGACTGTGGCATGATCTGGCATGTGTCTAGGAATCTTATTAAGCTGTGTGCACAATGCATAAAACTACCTCATCCATTTTTCTATGCTAATCATAACCTTAATTTGGCTATAGTTTATAAACAGTAGGGACACTTTCATTTTTTCTTTCTGTGGATGTGTGAAAACAGAAAAAATGTAAAATTTTAAAATATTTTAAAATATAATGGCAGGTGAATACAACTCATGTTAGGAAAACTAGAACCCTAGCTGTGAATGGTGCTTCTGCAACATATATAGACAAGTGCATTGCCTTCTGGCAATGTGGCTATAAAGAATGGGTATGCAATACACATCACTGACATACTCAAATTCATGTGCATTTGGTTTCAGCTATTGTCTGACAACTAATGGGCCAAGTAAGCTCTTATGAATGTGAAAAATGATTATATTTTTTGTCAGATAGTAGGAAAATACCTTGGAGAATACACAGGGATTAAGACTTATGCCAGAAATGCCTGAAGTGAGTTTCTATTGAAATATGGAAACAGAAAACTAGATTAAAGTATCTTCATTCAATAGTATATTGGTGACAACCAAAGATGAAGCTTTTTTCTGGAACTGTTGTGATTGGTTCTAATTTTCCAGTTGTGTGTCCAGCAGTCAGTTACCTTCTTCGTTTAATGGTTTGCAACCATGGAAAACTGGAGGCTGGTTTTCTTTCTGATTCTGGAGCTCCAATTCAGAACTGCATATCAGCTAATTTATCCACCTCCATTCAACATCCTTCTTTATTAGTCTTATAATTGAATTACAGATGCTTAATTACTCAAACATCCGCTAGAATAGAAAAATTAAAGAAAAGTATATGAATATAGAAAGTGAGAAGAAAACATGACTGCATGACTGAACTGTGATAGTTTTAATGAGAAATGGCCAAACATGTTGCAGGCATTCCCTTCCATGATGCTGTTTGAAGAGGTGGTATATCCTTGTGAGAGCAAGCATATCACTGTAGACTGGCTTTGTTAGTTTACAGCCTTGACACCACTTCCAGTCTATGCTTCGCTTCATGTTTGTTGAAGATGTTATCTCTCAGCTTTCTGATCCAGTCACCATACAGATGTGATCTCTCAGCTTCATTTTCCAGACATGAAGCCTGCTCCTGGTTACCATGTCTCCACACCATGATGGGCTTTCATGTATCTGGAATCATAAGCTAAAATAAATCCTTTATTCTATAAGTCATTTTATTCATGTGTTTCACAGCACTAAAAAAGCAACATGTGATTTGATGCTCAAATCAAAATCATTCAGCCAAAACGATGTGCTTGTTTTGTGGTGATTTTAACATATGACAAATTGTTCTTAGTGTTGTAATTTGAATGCTTCAAGCTGAATCTAATCTACTTAATTAATAACTATATTTTCTCTGTTGTGGTACTGAAAATGAATGATTTATGTATTTGTGTCGGTGCACATGTGCATGTGGGTACTCGCTCACCAGTAAGATAGTACATCCATGTGTTGAAGAAAGTGATTGAATTTGGATGTCTTCATCAGTTAAGCTTTACCTTACTTTTTGAGACAGAGTCTATTACTGAACATAGAGTTCACGTATTGACAAGCCTAACCTGCTAGCAAGCTCGAGATTAACATGCCTCTTGCTTTGGATTGCCATATACTCTACCAAGGGCAATCTTTTAACATGGATTCTGGGATTCTGAACTGAAGTCTCTGCCGTTGCTCAGTAAAAGACTCCTCAGTGAACTATCATCCAAGCCTCAAGTTCTTTGTTAAGCAAACATGACTGTACAATGAAAAAACCAAGCTATAATTTTTATGGAGTATACTTGTACCTCAGGGACAAAAGTTTTTAAACATGTTCTCTCTCTCTCTCTCTCTCTCTCTCTCTCTCTCTCTCTCTCTCTCTCTCTCTCTCTCTCTCTCTCTCTCCCTGTCTCTCCAAATTCATACAGCATGGTCAGAATGCTAGCTAGGATACTATACATATTTTGACCATATATATCAAAAGAAAAAAAAGAGCCATTTGTGTGATTCATGCTATATTTTTAAAGGTCTACACTCATGCAGATATTGGCAGAATCTCATTCATTACTCAGCTATTGTAAAACTAAAATGTACTCTGCAAACATGTATTTTCCAGCAATTCCTACTTTTCCCTATATTTAAAGTAGATAGAAAAACAAATATCAAAACTTCAGAATTTGTATTTTGCTAATGTTCAAGTACATGTGAAAAAAATCTGTCTGGCTACCTCCAAAGGTGCTGCCCATGGGAGATTTTCCATATTCTGTGTCTCAACTTCAGATACAGAATCAAGAAAACATTTTCCTCATAAAATGACTCAGAAGAGCCAAGTACAAAATGGGTTTCCTCTGGGAAAAAAATCCAAAGAAATGATAGTACCAATTTAAGATAAAATATGACACTAAGACAGTGTATCTATAGTCTTTAATTTTTAATTGACTGATAAAATTTCATCAAAATACATATTTTTCATGATTGGCACTCATTTTTGTGAAAGGCATAAATGTTTTAGAAGACCAAATTGTGTGATATAAATCACTACATTAATTTGAAGTTATGAATATGTTATTTAAATTCTTTATTCATTTATAAATAGGTATATATGTTGAAAGACTGTTTTTGCTGAGCCTGAGTCCCTCCACTTTTAAACTGAGAGGGTAGTTACCTCAAAGAATTGCCTGCCAGTAGTGACTCTTTCTGGATATCAATTGAATATACTTTACATTATTGACATTAACACCTGAAATCACATCAAAAATTCAATTGAAAGTAATCGCATATTGCTCTATGGATGTACTGATTTACACACTCAAAACCTTATTTATAGATATGGGGCACTGTGAAGACATTAGGGATAAAAATGAAAATACCTACAATTTTGATTCTATTCAAGTAGGCCTTTGAACCTTTTGGCAGGAAACAGACATGAGCCCATCTATGTTAAGTTAAAATGTAGTCAGGTCAGATATCACATAGCTTAGCCTGATTTTATAGTGTAGATTTTCTACTACATTATAAGATTGACTCATTGGAACGTCTAGAAAAAAATACCCTTTTATTTATTTTTTCTTTTCTCACCCTTTTCATTATCTTTAATCTTTTTTATAGTCCAGCCATTATCCCCCTCCTGTTCTGCCCTCCAACAGTTCCTCATCCAGTTTCTCCTCCCTTGTCTCCAAGAGGATGTCCCCAAATCACATGAACAAAGTCCATAGGGCCAGCAGAATGAATGGAAATATGCAGCCTCAGGAGTTAGGAGGTGGGGAGACCTTCTGCAATGTACCAGAGACCTGGGAGATGAGAGGATCTCAGGACTCAAAGGTAGGGACCTTAGATAAAATGCCCAACAGTGGGGAGAGGGGATATGCAGAGTCCATCTCCAGTAGAAAGAAAGGGCATCAAGTGGAGGGATGGGGTTGTCATCCCACAGTCAAAAACTCTGACTCAGAATTGTTCCTGTCTAAAAGAACTGTTGGGTAAAATTGCCTTTTATGAATATTAGTAAATATTGTTGAGTGCTTTAGAAACATATTCAGGTTACAAAACCTGTCATAAAATTTGTCAGGGAAAGAAAATATTTCCAGAAATTAGACTCTGACATCATGGGCTGATTTAGGGATTTAATTCAATTTTAGATGTCTGGGTTTTCTACCTCAAAGACCAATTAAATTGTTGCAATATAAATATAAGACTTTTCCTAAGTTAAATATTACATTACTTCTCAGTACATATGCTTTAGTGAAGTGTCACACTATAGGAATATACTATCATACATCAAATACATACTCACATGAAAACGTAACCAGTAGCACAATTATGCATAGGAATATTTTATTTAAATATACAAGTTTTATTTTCATGCATTTAGTGCTGTCCACTAGAGATTTAATGATCTATCAGAGACTCATACCTGGAGGAACTGAATTCTTCCTTTCTCAACAAAAAATTGATTGCCTGTAGCTCTTCACCTAAGGTGGGGCTTTGAGAAATGTTCCCCAGCTCACACTGCCATTTTATTGATGTCATCACGTGGGTACTGTTTAGGCACTCATGCTGTTGGGCTTTCAATGGTGTAGCATCTTTGCACACAACTTTGAAGCCAGCACTCAGGGTCATATACTGTGGCATGTCATAATTTATCTCCTTTTATACTACCTTTCTTCTAATTTTCTTGTGTATGATGGGTGTGTGAGGGGAAGGTTCATGTGCACACAGTGACAAGAAATATACACTTTAGAGTGTTGTCATTCTTCAATAGGTTGCCAAGGTCCATTTTCACTGGTCTCTAGCTCTCTGAGTTAACTAGAGTGGTGAACCCGAAATCTTCTTGTCTAAAAACTTCAAGCACTAGGGTTGCAAGCAGGCCCTACTATAATTGACTTTTTAAATAGGTGCTGGGAATCTCAACTTTGTTATATGTGCTTGTACAATAAGCACTTTGCTGAATCATCTGCCAAGTCCCCTACTTATTTATTCACATAATTTGCAATTGAAAGCTTTTTACAATTATTTAATCAAGAAATACTTAGAAATAAAAACAGTTGTTCATAATTTCTGTTGAAATTAACTGCTTTAAAAATGTGTGCTGTTAAAAATTATTTATTAATTGTCACACAGAATAATTCCATGTTTATTTCTGTAGTGATTACAGTGTTAATAGGAGTGGGGACATTAGTTATTTACAATTCTTTGTCTTTAAAGAAGAAATAAATTATAATTTATGGACGAAATGGTTCATATGATTTGATATTTTAAAAATCTTTGTTCTGCCAATCAGAAATAATATGTTCCACATTTACTCATGCTTTATTGTTTTGTATTCTATATAAAAGGAAATAAATATCAACATGGTATGTAGGGATAAGTTATTGAACTCATGACAACATAATTATGTTTTAATGCACAGTATTGAAGAATACTCTCTCAAGGATAATCAATGCAAGATTTACATCTATCAATCTCTAATTCTGTAGGAATATCTGATTCATCAAAACTAATCAGACACTGGCATCTTCAGGGATGGAGTAGCTTATTCATATTTAATATCATGATTTACATATATGACCTAATTTATGGATACATAACTTATTAATATCCTTTTAAGTTATTAATTAGATTTCCATTTGCTTTTCATAAATTTCTTCTTTTTATCACTACCAGTATTATTATTATTGATTTAGTTTAAGAAGCAATACAGATTATCTATAATTACAGTTATAACTCTACAGGTAGTTTAAAGATGTTTTAAGGTTGAAGATTTTAATTTTGATAAGAGCACACTCAGAATTTAAGGAATTTGATCTTATTTTACAAACACAACTTGAACTCTCTCTATAAAACCTAAGAAAGACTAAATAAGAGAGAGAGATTATTTAAATTCCTCTATGGAGTCCTCTATGATTGTTTCCCTAAATCGTGGCTACAGTACTTTATAAGCGCTAGCCCAGGAAGGAAGACTTTGAAATTCTCTCTGACTTCACCTCTGTGGCAGAGGTCTATGAGGCAATCTACACACAGAGGGACAGATTTTCGGAGTAGTCATTACTTTGAGTGAAAGAACAGAATGTTGGGAGAGAACGACTAATAATGGCTTTTCCCAGTTGATGCTTGATAAGGCAAATATAGCAATCAAAAATGATAAATGTCAGGATATTTGCTGATTTCTGTTGGTATATAGTTAGCATGCATAAATATGATTTAGAAATATTTTAAGAAAATATTTCTTAAAAATATATTAGGAAAACTTTACTTCACCTCTCACTTTGAATGCTATGGAGTAACTCATAAATATCACAGACATAGTATAAATATGTAAGGATCATCTTTATCTATGAACAACATATCACTTAGAGATACATCAGAAAAAAATCAGCCCTCCCTTTTGAGGCACCTAGATGAAATTATCTATATCATTCTGCAGGAGAATCAAGTCATGACCTTTCAGTTGGAGACTTTTATGAAATACTGATATTAGAAAAACTTAAAATTCTTTCATAACTCTCCAAACACAAACATATTAAAGCCTTGAGGTAAACTGAGCTTACCATATGACTAAGTTTTTTTAATCATAAATATATTTTTTGAGAAAAATCATTCGTGATATAAGATGCTTATAGAAAAATTAGTAAACTTGCACAGATTTTTTTGGCATGCTGAGATCTAAATATTTAAGCAAAGTTGTTTTACATATATATATATGATTATGTTTAAGCTAAACTTCTAGATCTCAATGAGTCTTGTCAAAGCACCTACATTAATATTACTATGACGTTACTCTTGTAAAATGATAAACATATTTTCATATGCATATGTAAATATCAATATCCTCTTAGTGAAAGATTGGCATTGTGGACCATTATGTTTGGAAAATAGGAACTGAGAATGTAAGGCAGAATTTAGAAATATAGGGTTTTGTTTATTTGTTTGTTTGTTTTGGGTTGGTTTTTGGATTTTTCTTTTCGTTTTTGTTTTTGTTTTGTTTTCACATAGCAAGCCCATGGATGAGTAAGGAGATAATGACATAAGCACACATGGTTTTAGAGCCATTGCATCATATGTTCTAGTTCAGCATCAAGAATGTGTGAAGAGTGTGTGAAGAGCCTGAGAATGAAGAAAGGACATCAGTTAAATAATTATTTTAGGAAGAGGAAACCTGTAAAACCATGTACAAGATCTCAGGGTTAAACACAAAAGCTTATCATGATCTAAAATATGAGAATGGCTAAAATTTCAAGGAGGATGTTAGAAAAATAATATTTAACAAATGTTGTCTTTTTATTAGAGGAAAAAATAAAGTTATAAAGTTTGTTCAAGCCTATAATTGAAGGAATATAGGAAACATATTAGGAAGAAATATGCCAATATTCAGGGTAACACAGGAAATTATATCTCCAGGGAAATAAGGAAGAGTTACAGGAAATTAATATTTGCAATATTTTAAATTTATAAAACATAAAATTATGAATATATCAATAATTATTCCATTTAAATTAACAATGCTGAAACAAAGCACTTTAAAATTCTATATTCTACCTTTTTGGTGAGATGACATGTTCTCTCATTTTATCTTAGCTTATATTATATTATTTTTATAGCACTGTCTTCATATATAAGTAGATAGCGCACTCCCCTTTGGTTAATTTCATTTCAAAATATTTCTTATTTATATTGGTATCTAACATTCCACAAATGAAGTGGAATTCTCTACATTATATATTAATTGAATCCGAACCTAATCTTAGAAAGACAGTTGGTGAAATGTACCATGGTTTAACTTTACACCAGATTTCTATCTGTTGGAATGTGAAGAGCAGGGCATTGGTAATTATGAAGTGTGCTTGCAGTGATGCGATTTGTGCTGTGAAGTGTGCTTCCGGACACCATTTAATTTTTCTGAAGCCCAACTCTACATTCTATTTTCTTCTAGGGGTAGTAAATTTTGAGATCACACTCCTGATTTTTAAAATGACAGTATGTGACCTAGAACAAAAGGTCAAAGCTCATAAAGCTCATGATATATCCTTGTAACATAGCATAGCATACAACACATGATGAGTCAAGCCACAACATTTGGTTATTCCTCAAGCATTCATTAATGTCGGGTCTACTACATCTGAAGGAAACTCCTACTTTAGTATATATTCCTTCAAAGATACTAATATAATTTAAATTAAAATCTATACTCTTAACATCAATATCTGACATATTAATTTCAATTTATTGGATTGACAAAGTATTATAGTACAAAATGTTCATCAGGAAGATTTCATATTGTCTTTATTATAAAATTCACATAATTTATGACCTCTATATAAGTATTTACATAACATGTTGACACTAATAGACAATGTTCAGAGAATTGTGTTGGAGGATATTTTTCTAGGTCCAAAATTTGTCTGTTTTTAAGTAAATATTTATTCAGTATTTACTGTATATAACATATTAGGTCTTATTTCTTCTCCAGCAATGGACTGTGCAAGGTATTGGATCAAACACTATTTTTTGGCATCAGGTAGTTATGGTTTTAATTCATTGCCCAGTTACAACAGTAAATTTATCTAGGGAAAGGGGAGGACAGTGTATGTAAAGAATTTTATATACATAATATTTTCTGGTCTGCTGTGCTCACCTGTAACATTGTAAGCTACATAAAGTTTCTGAATGTATAAAGTGGACTATAACTCATATATAAATAAATAAGTGACAGGTATGACACACAAAAGTTAATACCTTGAAATAAATGTTATGAAGTCGTTATTCAGTGTAGGAAATTCCTCTAGCTACAAATATAAATCATAAATCTATTTGCCAATTAACAATGAATTGTAAGGCCTTATAATATGAATATTAAATGTATGAATATATTGTCCTTTTATCATTTTCATATTAACATTTAAGATAGAGAAAAGGAAGTAGTTTTAATTAATTATTAAAATTATTATAATAAATGTAATGAATTATTTTAATATTTAATTTATTAAATAATTTAAAAATTATTATAACCATCAAAAATTATTATGACATTATTTTAAGGATAATTAATAATTAAGATAATGCTTTAATTAAGAATGCAAAAAATTGAAATCAGGAAATTCAAAGGTTTCAAACTAATGAAGTTTTTAACCAAGTGTAAAAGCATATCAAGTGTATCTTTACAAAATTAAGGGGTTTATAAAGAATTAATTGCACATGGCTAGAATATGAGAAAACATGCTAGATAGAAGTATCTTTCTATATTTTGCTATTTACAGATATACTTAAAAATATTTTCTTTCTCTGTAATCCAGCAAAATAATGTGTTAGAGAATCAGAAATTTCAGGAGTGCACATTACCTTTTAAAATAGCAATGGGATAAAGTAGGGAGCAGAATGGAGTGATGGCTCAGTAGTCAAGATCTCTTTCTACTTTAACAGTAGACAAAGCTTTGTGTTCCAGCACCCATATTAGGAGGGTCACATATGTCTTAAGTACAGCTCTAAGGTATCTGATGCTAACAGACGTCCATCACTCAGACACACACACACACACACACACACACATACACACACACAATTGAATTTAAAAATAAAGTATAATTTCACAGAAAACACAGTTCTTATTTTTAGTGATATTACATTGATGACTATAACCCATAACTCATTTTTTACATTTTCTTTCTTCCTGCCACAATACTACTTCAAAAATTATCTGAATTCTATGAAATATTATTCTAAAAAGATATGTAAAATTGCAGATGCCTAATGTGCTAATGTGACATTTCTTTTCAAAAGAGAGCCATCTACAAGTCTATTCCTAAATGTTAAAAGAAGAAACTATGAAATATAGTTGATATGTAAAATAGAATCATAGGCTATAATATTTTCCTTGTATGTAAGACTACAAATGCATTTTCAAATGACCAGAAGCTAAATCAAATATCTCAGTCTAACTAGAAACGTATGACCTCTTTAAAATGAAAAAGAATCATGTAATATTTAAACATTTCTTTCTATATCTGATGGCTAACAATGTGACTAACTTTGTTTACCATGCAATTATATAAAATGAGATTTGGAGTAAACATCACTGTTTTAAAAATAGATGACTTTTGGGGAAACAAGTAAAATACTCTGAAGTTCAGTTGTTTGAGCTATATAATGAAAATAATAATCGAAGATATTGCACAGCCATATTGTGAGAATTACTTTTAACAAAGCACCTATATTCTTCACTTAAGATTTTTGTGTGCACTTGGAGAAATTGACCATTTTATTCTCAAAGGACAGAGAATATACTCAAAAAATGATCATTAAACAAAAGAATCCCTACATATAAATTATGTATATATCATATAAATAACATTCTGTATCAAGAGATTAATATAAATTTTTAATGACTGAATCAAAGAATCTATTAAGTATTGCTAGTTACAATACCTAAAGATGGAGCAAATGAAGAATTCCTTGTATTTTCCTTGTATTTAATAAGTATGTTATATATTGGTAAATATGTAATTGGAAAAGAACATACAATGCAAGAATTGTAGTACTGCAGCACTGAGCAGCGCTCATCTTCTAAGGTCACCAAGTCTGCACATGAATAACTGTGTCAATTACTCCATGTCTCTTTATTATCACATCTTTTTTTCCTTTTATGATTCAAAATTGGCTTTCACATATATTTGAATTTCCTTTCATTATACTATTTCTTGATGAGATTAAGAGCCATTTCTTTACTTGTTTTTATGTTTTTTAAAACTTTTATTTATTTATTCATTTATTTCTCTTTTTAAAATTTTTTATTAGACATTTTCTTTATTTACAATATCTCCTTTCCCAGGTTCCACTTAAAAACAAAAAAGAAAAATGAAATAAAATCAGAAAAAAAATAAAATTAAAAAACCAAAACCTAAAACAATCCCCTGTTCCCTCCTTCCCCCTGCTCACCACCCCACCTCTCCCACTTCCTGGCCCTGGAATTCCCCTACACTGGGGCATAGAACCTTCATAGGGCCAAGGTCCTCTCCTCCCATTGATGACTGACTTGGCCATCCTCTGCTATACACATGCTACTGGAGTCATGAGTCCCCCCCACATGTACTCTTTCGTTGGAATTTAGTCTCTGGGAGCTCTGAGGGTACTAGTTATTTCACATTGTTGTTCATGCTAAGGGGGCTTCAAACCCTTCAGCTCCTTGGGTCCTTTCTGTAGCTCCTTCATTGGGGAGCCTGTACTCAGTCCAATGGTTGGCTGTGAGCCTCTACTTCTATTCAGAGACTGCTCCAACTGGGAATACTACCCATATTCAGTCATCAAATCTAGACACTATTATGGATGCCAACAAGTGCTGGATGATAGGAGCCTGAGATAGCTATCTCCTGAGAGGCTCTGATAGTACATGACTAATACAGAAGTAGAGGCTCATTTATTTCTTTACACTCCAAACTTTATTCTACCCATCTTGGTCCACATCCCATACCTCCTCCCCAAGCCCTGTCTCCATAAGATGTCCCAAGACCCCACACCCCTACCCAACCAGTTCTCTAAACTCCCTGGGGCTCCCAGTCACTTTGAGAGTTACGTGCATCTTCTCTGACTGAACCCAGACCTAGAATTCCTCTACTGTAGGTGTGTTGGGTTCCTCATATCAGCTGGTGTATGCTGCCTGGTTGGTGGTCCAGTATTTGAGAGACCTGGGGGGGGGGGCAGGTTGATAGAGACTGCTGGTCCTCTTATAGGGTTGCCCTCCTCTTGCTTCTTTCAACTTTTCCCTAATTCAACCACAGGGATCAGCAGCTTCTGTCTATTGGTTTGGGTACAAATATCTGCATCTGACTCAGCTGCTTGTTGTGTTTTTCAGAGGGCAGTCATGATAGGTTCCCTTTTGTGAGTACTCCATAGCCTCAGTAATAGTGTCAGGTCTTGAGACTTTCTTTTGAGCTGGATCCCACTTTAGGCCTGTTGCTGGAACTTCTGTTCCTCAGGCGCCTCTCCATTTCCATCCCTGCAGTTCTTTCAGACAGGAACAATTATGAATGAGAGTTTTGACTGTGGGATGGCAACCCCCTCCCTCACTTGGTGCCTTGTCTTCCTGGTAGATGTGGGCTCGAGAAGTTCCTTCTCCTTACACTTCAGCATTTCATCTAAGGTCCCTCCCTTTGAGTCCTGAGAGTATCTCACCTCCCAGGCTTCTGGTGCTTTCTGGAGGGTCCCCCCAAACTCCTACCTCCTCAGCTTGCCTGTTCCCATTCTTTCAGCTGGCTCTCAGGGCTTCAGTCCTTTTGTTTACCCAATACTAGATCAGGTTCCCCTCTTGCCTGCCTCCCGCACCCTGTCCACTTGCCCACCCAGGTGCTCCCTCCCTCCCCACTTGTATTTGCTTTCTTATCTCAGCTGTGACTGAGGCTTCCTAATTTGGGTCCTTCATCTTATTGACCTTTTAGAGTTCTGTCGACTGTATCTTGGGTATTCTGTACACTTTTCTTTTTGGAACGCTTTATGAATTTGGGTTTCATCCTTGAGTAGGGTCCATGCTAATCTTCTCTGTATCATTCCAATTTTAGTATATGTGCTGCCGAAGCGAGCACATTTTTTCGAGGGAAGAGGGTTTCGAGACAGGGTTTCTGTGTGTAGCTCTGGCTGTCCTGGAACTCCTTCTGTAGACCAGGCTGGCCTCGACCTCAGAAATCCACCTGCTTCTGCCTCCCAAGCGCTGGGATTAAAGGTGTGCGCTACCACCGCCCAGCTGAATACTTCATTAGGAGATTCTCAGCCATTCTAGATTCCTCTATTGTGAATTCTTTGTTTAGTTCTTTACCCCATTTTTTTTATTGGGTTGGGTTTTGTTTTGTGTTTTGTTTTTGGTTGTTAGCTTCTTGAATACTTTATATATTTTGGATATTAGCCCTCTATTATATGTAGGGTTAGTGAAAAATTTTCCCAATCTCTAGGTTGCCAATTTGTTTTATTAACTATGTCCTTTGCCTTACATACGTTTTCTAGTTTCATGATGTCTCATTTATCAATTCTTGATCGTGTTTTTAGATGTAAATACAAATATATTTACTGGACCATTCACTGGAGCATAGATACCTAACCAGAGGCCACAGCAACAAGCAAGCATGGTTTCCTTCCCCCTTAGTGCCTGTTAAATATGTCCACTCTCAATGAAAATGTTATGTATTCACAGTATCTTTCTTCATATTTTAATTTTAAATAATTATTTTGAATATTAATACAGATATACAATGATACATGATTACATCTACTCTCCATTTTCTGCACACTTATTGCTCCAGATCTCCCTCAACAAGTCCCCTTCACAACTTCATGGCTTTCCTTTTAAGATAAATAAATAAATGCTTAAGTCTTTTTAGTGTTGCAGATATGTGCATGGGTGTCAAGTCACTAAAAGGATCATAGGCCTATCAGTGGCCCAGAACCATCAAAGAATGAGTTTTCCTCCCCTTGGAGGCTATTAACTTCCTGTTGTTACTTACTGAACTGTACTTAAACCCTGATGAAATTTTAGCTGGTTTGATCATGTTTGTGTCTTCTGTAGTAACTTTTATCCATGAGCTCATAAGGGTACTAGTTATGCCATGCCCACTAGACAGTATTGCTAGCATTTCTACCCTCTGCCTCTTACATTTTTACTGTCACCTCTTCCTGAATGTCTCTTGAGCCTTCTCGGGAGATGGAGAGTTTGTGAAAAGATGTCTCATATAAAGTTCAATACTCACAGACAATCTCAGAACAACAACAACAATAAGAATAAACCAACAAACCAACCAAACAACAAAACACAAAAAAGGAAAATCTTCACAGTACATAGTAAGGGATGATATTTGCTATCTATTTGCACCTATCCACCATTTTCTCCTTTCCTTTAATATTCTCTGGATCCATTTTTCTTTGCTCATGAACATGTCTTATTAGATATACAAAGAAGACTAAAATTTATGAGTTGATTAGCAAAGCAAAATATAATGTGAAGAAAAGTATAATATTCTTGGATGATCAAGTGTGTATGTGTATATGTGTATGTTTACTGAATATATAAAGAGAGAAAGAGAGAACAAGGGACATAGAGACAGAAAAAGAGGAGTTTATGCATACATGTGCATATATCCTGGGAGTTTGAGAATCAAAAGGAGAAAAAATAGTTTCCATGAGGAGTAGGAATCTTAGTTATCTACTACCAATTCATATTGAATGCTGCCTGATTGCATAAAACTAAAATATATGATAGTGATAGTGCTCAAATTATGGTTTTAGAAATTACTGCATTCTAAAAAGCACAAATTGTTGAAGTCATACTACGTTTATGACAACAGAATGAAGAAGAAAGTAAATAAGTTGTTCATAGCGATGAAATTTTTACACATGAAATAAATGTACCATCGTTGAGTCAGGTTTTCAGTTGTGAGATACATTTAACGAGAGTGTTTATAATAAAAAAAAATTCTTTTGATAATTGTAGGTTAGATAATTTGTCTTTTATTTATTATTCAAGTTTAATATGAAAAAAGTTAAACTGGCCATATTTCTTTATTTCAAGATTTCTTTATTTGATTTATTTATGTTTTTTAGATCTTCGAGTACTTCATACTATATGATTTAATTTTAAATGCCCCATCTCCTCTAATTAAGCTTCCATGCTATGCCCTAGCCATCCAACATTGCTACGGATAAGTTTAGGTCATCAAATTGATTAGGCATTCTAAGACACTGACACTGATGTTTTCATTTTCTTATAAAATCTCTATGGGCAGTTTTTATTTTCAACACTTGCCTAAAACAAAAAATGTAACTGTGAAAATTACAACATAGAAAATATTTAAACACATTAGAAATAGTATAAATATAGAAGAGATTCTGAATTTGTTTAAAAGGGTTAATTTCATATTACAAAATATAATAAAATATAAAGAGATAATGTTAAAATACTGCTAACACTAAATTAGATGTACCAAAAATTGATCTTTTGGTTCAAAATAACAATGCTTTTTCTGTCTTTTGAATGTGATTGCTTTAAATTTGTAGGAAAAAAATGTCTCTTCTCTCTCACTAGAATCATGATTTTATAGAACCAAGACATCCACATTTAAAGTTTCCTACGTATAAGTTTTAGTAAGTAAGTGCATCAGAAAATGAGAAAACAAACTAAAATGATAAAGATATGGATTCTCTATCTTATTACAGTGAATTAGATGCTCAGGGCTTGGGTATCATTCAATACTTCCCAAAAGCCATGTAACTCATCACTTCCAAAAGCCAAGAATAAGGTTCTGATGTAGATTTATGGACTTTTATCTTGACTTTGCTTTAATTTCAACCCAAAGCAGATATCATGCACCACACCATAATCATTATATTACATCATCAAACCTCTTTTTAGCAAAATTAAATTATATTTAGCCTTTCTATCTATTCTTGCCTCTGTTACAGGAAAATGGCACATTTAGACACTAAAGTTATCTTTAAATTATGAAGATGGCTATGCTAACCATTTATATAAATATTTTAAAGATTATTTGCTATTATAATACTTTTGTTTACCTTCTTTTTTGGTCTGGTAATTTTTTGTGCAAATAGTTCAAGTACATGTAATTAAGTGGCTTCTTCCTTTCTTGAGACTTTTTCCATTTTAAGTTTACTATTTTTGAAAGTTGTTGTTCTATATTTTACTTTAACTTTGCTTTGGATTTCATCATGTAGAGTTTTGCAGTTATTATTTTGTGAAAAATTAGTTTCCTAAGCTGTGTAAGATGAACATTAAAATTGCTTCTGAAAAGCTTAATTCAGTTGCTTAATTGTTGTCTAAACCTAGACATTTATTTTTTTCACCTTACATCCCAATCACTGCACCTATTCCTGGTCACTCCTTCCATAATCAGTTTTCCCTCCCATTTCTCTGAGAGAAGGCTCTCCTTGGGTATACTTCCACCCTGTACATCAAGTCTGCAGGGTTAGGCATATCAGCTACTACTGGGGCCAGACAGGTAGCCCAGCTTGAAGAATATATCCCACAGTAGGCAACAGCTCTTGGGGTAGCTCTCTAATTCAGTTGTTCAGAACTCATAAGAAGACCAAGATGAACATCCACTATATATATGCTAGCAGGCCTAGGACCAGCTTCTGCATGATCTTTGGTTAGTATTTCAGACTCTGGAAGCCCCAAAGGGTCCAGGTTAGTTGGCTCAGTTAGTCTCCCTGTAGAGGTCCTATCAACTTTGGGTTGTTCAGGCTTTCCCACAATTTGGGGGGAGGAAGAAATGTAATTCATGGTTGTTTTGTTGTTTTATATCAGTTTTAAATCATTAACTCTGTCTTCTCAACTAATATTTTATTGGATATTTCATGAATTTACATTTCAAATATTATTCCCTTTCCCGGGTTCCCTTCTAGATCATCCCTCTCCAATCTCCCCTCCCCCTGCTTCTATGAGGATGCTCCCTCTCCCAGTTATCCACTGTAATCTCAATGTCCTTGCATTCCCCTACACTGGAGAAGCAAGCCAACAGGACTAAGGGTTTTTACTTCTATTTATGCCCTAAAGGCCATCCTCTGCTACATATGCAGCTGGAGCTATGGGTCCCTCCATGTGTACACTTTGGTTGGTGTTTTGGTCACTGGGAGTTCTGGGGATGGGGTCTGGTTGGTTGATATTCTTGTTCTAGTTGTAATGACTCTCTCAACAGCTGTGAATGAGTCCTGAGTGAAATATATAATATTTTCTTTATTTACATTTCAAGTGTTATTCCCTTTCCTGGTTTCCTCCCTCACCTGAAACCGCATATCCCACCCCTTTCTCTGTTTCTATGCAGGTGTTCTCCACCCACCCACCCTCAGATTTTCCTACACTGGGGCTTTCAGCCAGCCCCTCCCATTGATGCCTGACCACGCTATCTTCTGCTACATAAGCAGCTGGAGCCATGGGTCCCTCCATATGTACTCCTTGGTTGGTGGCTTAGTCCTTGAGAGCTCTAGGGGGTCTGGTGGGTTGATATTATTTTCTTCCTATGGGGTTGCAACCCCTTCAGCTCCGTCAGTCCTTTCTCTAACTCCTCTATTGGGGACCCCGTGCTCAGTCCAATGGTATGCTGTGAGCATCTGCCTCAGTATTTGTCAGGCTCTGGCAGAGCCTCTCAGGAGACAGCTATATCAGGCTCCTGACAGCATGCACTTCTTGGCATCCACAATAGTGTCTGGGTTTGGTAACTCTATATGGGATGGATCCCCAGATGGGGCAGTCTCTGGGTGGCCTTTCCCTCAGTCTCTGCTCTACACTTTATTTCTGTATTTGCTCCCATGAGTATTTTCTTACCCTCTCTAAGACGGACCAAAGAAACCACTTCTTGAGATTCATCTGGTCTGTGCATGTATCTCAGGTTATTACCACCTTATCAGTGAGTGCAAACCATGTGTGTTCTTTTTGATTGGGTTACCACACTCAGGATGATATTTTCATGTTATACCCATTTGCCTAAGAATTTCATGAGTTCATTGTTTTTAATAGCTGAGTAGTACGCCATTGTGTAAATAAACCACATTTTCTGTGTCCATTCCTCTGTTGAAGACATCTGGATTCTTTACAGCTTCTGGCTCTTATAATTAAGAATGCTGTGAACATAGTAGAGCATGTGTTCTTGTTATATGTTGGAGCATCTTTTTGGTATATACCCAGGAGTGGTATAGCTGGGTCCTCAGGTAATACTAAGCACAATTTTCAGAGGAACTACCAGACTGATTTCCAGAGGGGTTGTACCCGCTTGTAATCCTACCAGTAGTGAAGGAGTGTTCATCTTTCTCCACATCCTTGCCAGCATCTGCAGTTACGTGAGTTTTTGATCTTAGCCATTCTGACTGGTGTGAGGTGGAATCTCAGAGTGATTTTAATTTTCATTTCCTTGATGACTAAGAATGTTGAATATTTCTTTAGGTGCTTCTTAGCCATTCGATATTCCTCAGTTGTACATTCTTTGTATAGTTTTGTACTCCATTTTTGATAGGGTTATTTGATTCTCTGGAGTCTATCTTCTTGAATTCTTTGTATATATTGGATATTAGCCTTCTATTGAATGTAGGATTGATAAAGATCTTTTTCCAATCTGTTGGCTGCTGTTTTGTCCTATTGACAATATCCTTTGCCTTACAGAAACTTTGCAATTTTATGAACTCCCATTTGCCAATTGTTGATTTTAGAGTATAAGCTATTAGTGTTCAGTTCAGGAAACTTTCCCCTGTGTCAATGTGTTCGAGTCTATTCCCCACTTCCTCTTCTGTTAGTTTCAGTGTTTTTGGTTTATTTGAAGATTTCTTTGAGTTGTTTTTTATTAGATATTTACTGTGAGAGACATAGATGTAGAAGCTGCAATGTGAATTTATCAGGTGGCCCTTGCTCTATGTTTATCTTGATATTGTGTACTGTTGTCTTTTTCTGTGATGGTCTCCATTTTTGATAAGAGAAGCATTTTTCAGGAAGGATTATAGCTACATGTATCTGTTGGTATAAGGATATGACATAGAATGTAGTCAGAACAGTGGAAATATCAACTGATAATATAACTTTTTCCTGGAAGGGAAAAGATCTTACAGGGACCTAGCATTATACAAATAACTACATAGAACACATGACTACTGAAAGAGAGAGAATTAGACTTTTTCAGTATCAGCACATAACTAGAAACCCATTAAAAGTAGTCACCTCTGATACTATATGCACACAAACAATGTAGATGTATCTGCTATTTCTGTATATATGTAATGCATACTTATTCATAAATACAGTAATGAAAATCAAAGAAGACATTATCATTTAAGAGTGTGGGGAAATATAGTAAACCCTGTAGGGAAGAAATAGAGGGGAGAAAATCTTGTAATAGTATTTACTTTATAGTATATAAAAAATAAACAGGTCTAACACAGTAAGTTATCAGAAAATGCAGTATCCAAAATTATTGTGAATATTCATTCTTACTATTTCTTTAAAACTCTATGGATTATTATGTCAGAAAATATTCCAATTGTCTTCAATACTCATAAAATCTATTTTATCACCTACTTATTGTGCCCAAGGCAGTTTGAACTATCTTATACTCTCATGACCAGCTCTATCTTCAAGCCTTAATAGAAGTCAAGAGTTGTCCCTTCACTTGCCTAGATATGAATCTAAAAAGAAATTTCAGTTGTCATATGACTCATAATCATTGTAGGATCACTTATATGTCTTCTTTACATCTAATACTAAGGTGTATTCCTCGGCATTGAGTACACATTTTCTATTCCAAACAGTACACACATGTCCTTATTCACAGATTGTATTCATTGCATGCCACTAGGATGCTGTATGCTTCCTTTCTAATATTTGTCTTGGGCTGCTCCTTCATCTCAGGGTACATGCCACTTTCTCATTTCCACACAGGTATGCGAAAACCTGTCAGATTGCAGTTTTCATTATATACTTCCCATTATTATGCTGTCATCTTGGAACAAGTTTATTTCAAAATCTTTGGGGGAAAATGACAAGAAACAGAGCATTTTTATTTCCTTGTCCCTTCATTAGATTAGAAGTGTCAGGAAAGATTTAGACTATATTTATTTTTTATTAAAGAGAATGAGAGATATTTCTTGGAAAAGGGAAATTGTAGGGAATTTTAACTTTAAATAGTACATTTGTTTGTCGGCAAGTACAGGCTGTAGAAAAGCTTTCTATTCACATTTATGGTGCCTTATATATTAATCCCACGCTATGAGCCATGGTACACTTTTTAAAGATGCAAAAATCATTGTAGTGATTATAAAAATGCTTTGATTAATGAAAATGGTAATAAGCCAAAAATGAACTGATTCAAAGTTAACCTAAAATCAGATGATCCAGGTTATAGAATTAATCACTGATTGAAGGTGCAACTTTAGATAGTAAGCTTCACTGCTGAAAGCTAAAAGTCTCAATCTGTTTCTGATTCTTGTGAATTAAGACAGTTACAGCATCAGATACTGTCTATGAAGTCATTTTCCAATTGCTCGTAGTGATACATTCAGCTGGGAAACATCATGGACCTATGATTACAACATACATGGGATTGGGAGTTTCTGGCCCCACAGATGTAACCCCTAGCTAGTCAGCACAATTACTTCCATTCTGCATTTGTTTTCTACATCCTGGCATTCAAGAAGTTGCACATAGACAATAAGTTGAAATGTTTCTTCTGTCTGTACTGAACATAAGAATATTTTTCTTGTAATTGTTTTCTGAACACCGTCATATAATACTTCTTTGCCCAGCATTCATTGTAGTCTGTGTAAGAATACAGATGTGGTTTCAATAATATGCATGTGCAAAGGTTCTGCTCAATGACAACCTTCTTCTGTAAGGAAGATATAAATCCCCAGGTCTTTGCATCCATGGAATGGGAGGTATGCCATGAATACTGAAGGATGACTATGTTTGCTAATTTTAACTGCATTTCTGGCCGAGAGGGCACTGTAGGCTTGTTTATGACATACTTCATTCTATACCCAATTAAGTATAGTGATGCTTTGGTACATGTCTTAAAATATTTGTCTTCTGCCAAACTGAAAGTTTAGGCAATGTTGTCCTTTCCTATGTCAGTACTTGCTCATGACCATGGCATCCACATATCTAGCAATGCTCCCATTTTCTTCCCCAGTAGGTCTCAGTCAGCAGTTGAATAACTGGATTTGCAGCATGAAAGTCTGTCTGTGGAAAGTGGAAAGTTGCTCTGGATATGTCTACACTGCTCTTTTGTTACTTCTTTGATATTCATCATATTTTATATGCTTAACCTTCTAAAATTAGGAAATTTTCTGTTCTTTTTGACTCAGGAAGTAACATACATGGAAATTATTTTAAAGACATAAAATATGTAAACTAATTACTGTATTGACAAAATAACCATCATTTTCTTAAAGTAAGAGTTCTTTGGTTTATCATTTGCATTAAGTGACAATGTTCCCCACCTAAATATTACACGTTAATAGTCTTTCTTAAGCAAAAACATGAAATAAGAGAGCAACATAAACTACAATATTATGTATACGTTATTAACCATCAATTTACAGAAAGTATAAAATTATCACAATGATACAAAACATCATATTACCTTTCAGACTAATATATGCAACTGTTAAAATATATCAACTATAAATTCTATGACATCACACTAATTCAGACAAGTTTTAGCATTAAAACTACTTGCTTTGTGAGTATTAGTAAATTTAATCTTTTTAACTTGTAATTCCCAAGTTCTTTGACCCAGTAGCTGGTTTATTACACATGCTTCACTGGGTTTACTTATAAATACAGCAGTGTGATACACAGACAAATAGATTCTAAAATGTTGATGGACATCCATGTATGCCAAAAATGCTAATCTATGGTCCAGTTGTCTCAAGGCAACCTCAGAGAGTGATGAATGAAGTCACCCTATATCTTGCTCTGGCCTCTGCATGTGTACATGCACCCAAACACTGAAGTACATACACTACACATTACACATACACAAATACTCACATACAAAAAGAAAGGAAGTTTAAGAGATTATTTGGTGAATAGAAATTCAATGAGGAAAATTTGAATTTACCACAAGTTAGCTGTGTTTACAACACAGCTTAGGATAATTTTTCTATTTGTAACCCTAGACAAATAATATATATATATATATATATACATATGTATATATGTATATATAATATATATATATATTATATATACATATATATATATATACATATGTATATATGTATATATATATTGTGTTTTTATATATATATATATATAAAACACAAAACACTGTTATCTGTAATTCACTGAGTCAAGTATTTCAGTCAATGCCTGTTTGTGTAACATGGCACGATGGCATGCATAGTGCAAAGTACCTCTATGTACAATATGGGTAGGCAATGTCAGAATCTCATATATATTTAAAGTCCTTTGACAATGTGACCCCTTGAAATTTTTTTATTGCTGTCAACTTTTCACTACCCCCATGTACATTTACATGTGACCATCCGATTTCTATGAGGTTATGACAAAGTTTAAGAAGCTATGTTTGGGCAGAAATGGGGGAAAGTTGCATGTGTAATTTATTGCGGACACAAAGTAGAATATGGCAGCACGGTAAAGCTCGGAACTAGAACACTGAAGCTCCAGATATTTGCACTGGGATATTCTAGTGAAATGACTACAAGGTCTAGAAGGAAATAAAAAGGATGAGTCTGATGCTGAAGAAAGAAAATGGAAGAAAGAAAGACAAGGCCTACTTTGGGAAATTTCTATTTTCTCTCCTTTTCTTAAGTTTTGACTGCAAATTAATCTTTCTGCAAGTGAAAAGGTCATTACTAATAGTATCAGTTGTAGTTGAAAAGAGAAAAGTTGTTCGTTTTGTTGAACAAATTCAGCTCACAGATGAATGGAGGAATTCAATAAGAAAGTAATCTATGCATACATAAATGGTATTGGAGAGTAACCCCATTAGACACTTGTTTGTCACACAGGTCTTCCAGCCTGCTGCAATCATGCCACTTTAACAGATTAACAACAGGATCCAATCCAACATTTTGAACATTGCCTTTGTGTATGTTTCTTTTTCATTAAGAAATTGCAACATTGTTACCTTTAGATGCATTCTAAACATATTTATTAGTTACATGATCAAATGTAATGAAATTGGAGGTTTTTGTTGCAAGGACATAAATCTTTAAATTTATATAAAGGACATTCTTATTTTCTTGAATATAATTACTGAAAAAACTTAGAAGGAACTATTTTTTATGTTTCCTATAATTTTTTGATATTTGAAACAATAAACAGGTAGCATTTTATGCATGTATGCAAATATATTAATCTAGTTATAAAATCATGGCATATATTTAAAATAATGTTTCTGGAATGATAAATCAAGCATAGAAGCTATGGGAGGCATCATATGTCAATATCAATAAAGTGAATATTGGGGGATAAGAAATATCAGAAACAATATAAGAAACTTTTATATTAAGAAACTTTCCTTTCATCTACAGAATTCTATGCATTAGTACAAATAAAAGTAAATGCATTTCTTCAACATATAATAAAACAGAACTGATATCTAAAGTGTGAAATAAACTGCAAAAAACCTAACCAACAAACAAAAAACAGGTAAGATATTATAAGCAAAATCAAACATTGTCTTTTTACCTTTGCAACCAGAAATCACTATGGCTTTGGAATGCACCTAAAATCAAATCCTAAATGTCTATTGTTAAGAGGATTAAATACCACGACAATTAGGTTTCACATTCCCTTCTCTGGGCTTTGTTTGTGTATTTGAAAGGAAGCATTTAGGCAACTCAGTGTACCATTGAATCACACACATTTGTGTGCATTCAAGATTCAGTAGGCTACTTTTCCCTATTAAACAACTAAACTGCTAATGTGTCCCAGTTTTTTTTTTAATTAGAATGATCATGTTTCAAGAGAATAAATCTACAAAATATTTTTTTAAAATAAATGTTGAAGTAGAATATTAAAAGCTACAAGGAATAGCCTAGATATCAGAGAACAACAAAAGTCAGAATTAACATATGAGAACTTAGAGTATGACAACTACAGAAGCCAAAATTTGGAGGCTTATATGTGTGTTTATTTTTTTTTCTTAGCTTTGTTCAGTTATTCTGTTCCTTTCAATAAAGCAGTGCCTTGTGTTGTTCACAAGACCCTTGCATGGCTGTTCTAGTTTTACCTTACTTTATTGCCTCAAGAAATATCTCACACTTAGTTATAAGTTTCAAATTTCACAGATTAAATTCTAGAGAAAGGAAACTTTCCTGTGTGTTCTATTGGATTTTGCTTTGTTTTATGAAATGGAGTGTTAAAACAACATCTTGTAAACTAAGAGACAAGAGACTCAACAAGGTTTCATAGAAGGGTAGTAGTTGGGAGGTAGAGATTTTATTTCACATTAGAATTGCTGGAAGCTTTAAACTTGGATCTCAGGGAGTAAACAGGTTGTGAGAATTTTGCTGGTCCAATAGGCTTGGAGAAGTACTATCTATACTAGGTACACCACTCAGGTCTCAGAAACTAGGACCATCTGCTAGCATTCTCTAACAACAGCTATAACACTGTCTTGTCAGTAAAGCTTTTCTCATAAGCCAGCTAATTATCCTTGATCTATTGAATTTTTATTGAGCAATTAGTATAAGTCAAAGCAAGCAAAAATATGTGTATGTGCATTTACACATACATACAAATAATATCATGTAAACAATGAAGATCGTCCATGCATTTTCATAGATTCTGAGCCTAATAATATATTATCCTATTTGGTACTTATTTAGGAAGCAAGAAATGAACCATTTAAAATGATAACAATTTTCCTGAAATATCTTTATAGAGAATAATGAAATATTTAAGAGTTACAGCAGAATATATTTATATATTATACATACATATTTATACATAGCATATGTTTAACATTAAAAGCTAAAAGAAACATCTAATATAGTTTAACATATTGACATTTAGAGATTTTCCTACTTAGAATATTTTATCCATGAGGAAGGAATGTATATGTATATAGTCTGAGAATAAATATAAATTTCACTTTTTATATAGCACAAGACACAAGATTCAGAAAAATTAACATTATACATGGTTTCTCATTCTCTATGTGCTACATCCTTCTAACATTTAAAGATGAAGGTAATCAACTCAAATAATTATTCCTCTACAGAAATATGGTCCAAACGTGATAATCCCAGTTGTGTTCTGAGCAAACTATGATGTCATATTTGGAAAACTGCAAAGACATATGAATTCACTATTTCCACATACTTCTTGAAAGTTATAGCTACAATTCACTGACATTTTGATGCTAAAAACCACAATTTTATCTGAGATATTCCTTTTAAATCTTTTATATCTCTTGTCTTCAGTCTGTTGCTGTCATTTAAGCTCTTTGTTCTCATAGTTTTCTACAGAATCCCATATTGAAAAGTAATTATAGCAGACTTATAATTTACTCAAGCCCTCTTTATGATGACTGGAAAAGATTACATAATAAAATAAATGAACAATTGCTCTGAAAACCCCCTAAAAGCTGTATGATGAAAATTTCCTTCTGTAACTCAACTAAGAAATCCTAGTCACATCTTTTAAAACTTGCTAATGTACCAATCATTTTTGCTTCCCAACACAGAATTGCAAGGTTCTGCTTAGTCTCATTTTGTACCATGCACAATTTCTAGTACAGTTCTCAGATATAGAAATGGAGTTTATATCTTAATAATATTTCCTGTATGTAAAATATGAGGGAAATGAAGATAATCTCTAGATATAAAATTCATATTACCACGATTCATGTTGAAAATTATTTCCATAACACAGAGACATATTTTTTCTAGAATTTTTGGAAAAGAATTCTCCTGACTGATCTGTAAAAATGAATTACATTAACAGGACATATAGAAACCTACTTAGCAAATTGTTAATTTTTCTACTTTTCAAGATACAGAAAGAAGATATTTACATATACATGCACATATATGTGATATAGGTAAACACACACACACTCCTATACCTTTTTAAATTTCTAATGTATTGATAAGGGTCACAAGGTCAGATTTCCTTATTTGATCACAGATGTCTAAGCCAAGCACTGTAACACAGCATTGGTAATCAATCTAATATATTTTACTAATCAATATTTAGAATTCCTAATGGAAACTATTACTGAAATACTTAACAAAGAAGGTTTAGAGAAAATAGTGTCAAAATGGAAGAAATCAGGGATTGAAATGATGTTATGATTGAAGTAATAATAATAAAACTGTTGACATTCAATTTGTGAATATCTACATTTAATTCTTCTAGAATACTCATCATGAGTGTAGAGCAAAGAATATGTTTAGATGTGCCATAACAGTAGATGGTGCATTCAGGAATTACCTTAAAACATTAACAATAATTGCTAAGGTTTCCACATGATGTTTGGGAACATTGACGACATCTCCTATGTTGTACACAATGCCCAGGAGTCCCCACTCTTACAATCATTCCCACAACATTACAATCCTGTTAATTTGCATGTATTTCACTTGTTTTTGAGTGTATAGTTGAATTCAATGAAGAAATCAGCTCTTTGTTTACAGGTTCATAAAATTGCATTCAAACAAGCCAAATGAAGGCTTAGAGAGAAAGAGACAAGTGTGCATCTCTGTAAACAAATTAAATAATAAATAATTTGAGGCAGCCAGTTTAAATAAGCCATGTTCTCTTGTGACCTGCAACTTCTAATTACTTTCTCTCCTTTTTCATTTGGGCATGTTTCTAATTTATTATCCCATTTTCAATACAAATCACTCAAGAGAATAAAGTGAAATGAATAAATAATAGGAAAAATATTGTTGTAAATAATTTCTAGTTTTCATTTTTATCTCATCTTTTTTTCTTCTAACTTTCCCCTCTGTTGCTTCTTTCTGTCTCTCTCTATATATATTTTCTCTGTAAAAATAATTCAAACATTTTATAACCTCATTGGAAAATCATGGTGCACATTTCATTTTAAAGTACAGAGGCCTATTTTATTGACTATGTAGGTAGGATCTCATTTCTAATATTCTTTCTCCCAACAACTATCAATTGCCAATAGCAAGTAAGTTTATATATGAAAACGTTTCAAGCCATATTCTGTTAAACATATCTGTGTTCAAAACTGACACAATATGTTAAATATGAAACATATGATATGCATATATGCACACATATAAAATAAATCAAATACCATTTGAAATAACATGTAGATTGAATTACAAATTGTGTATTGTCTATGACAAGATATTAATCACATGGTCTATGGAAAATGAGAGTTACTGACCTTTTTTTTTTCTTCTGATTTTCTAAGCTAGTGTGTGAAAGCACCTAGCCATTTCCTGTAAGCTAACACAATTAGCTTTTGGGAAGGAAATTCTCTTTTATGTTCAAATCATCTAGAGTTTCTTTCTATGGCTTTCAATGAAAAACCTTGACAAGTGCACAAGATGAGGTACAGGTTGGGTCTATAACTTGATTTTTCATTTTGGGAATGAAATTTAACTTGGGGGAGAGAATGATGTGCTCTATCTGTTCAAAAATTGTTTTTGTTATAAGGTCTATTCATAAGTGAGCAGTAATGATAAAGAGAAAAGGGATTTTAAATTGCTTCCTGCAGGAGAATATGAGGCAGTAAAATTCTTCTAAGCAGAGAAAACAAGAAAATAGGATGTTCTGAAGAGAAGCTGATGACACTGGAATGATACAAATACATACATATATGTGTATGTATATGCGTGCTTTTATAAATATTTTCATGTACACACACATACACACACATACATATATGATACTGCAATCCATCTAAGCTACTCTAATTTAGTTATAAGTAGATTTTCAATGTGGAATGATCCATAGAAGAGTTTGTATCATGGTATTTTGAAAAGAAGACATTTTTTTTTCCTTTTGGCCACACCATCAATCTCTTTTATCACATTTGAAGTTTAAAACAAACAAACACACACACACACATACACACACATATAAAAATCTACAGTGTTGTTTGTTTTGCTTGAGTTTAATGTTATCTTCAGTATGATACATTTAGCCATACTTGAACACAATAAAAATTAATATTATTTCAATACTTATAACATAATTAGAGTAGCCTAGATGGATTGCAGTACCTTTAGAGAGCACATGGTATGAAGAGGTTCATATCTATTGAAGATTTGCTTGGAGAAAACTGATAAATTTGGTTTTAGTGTGAATGATTAAATGGACATTAAAACCACTATGCATCCTAGTGGTTTGGTTTATAAACTATATCTATGTAGCAGATGACTATATGAACTTCTGAAGTTTGCTTCTATTATGTTAAGAGTAGAAAAGGTAACAGTTATAGACTAATTACTTCTGTCAATGTGTTGCTTTCATAGCCATCTCTGTTTAAATTAGGATATGTAAAGTTGCTAGTTGAATGAGCTCTTTAACTAGACTTTATAGAATAACTACTCATCACTATGTCTAGAACCTGAATTTATATGTGGTTAAAATTACTGTGTTTTTCTACATGTTAAACAGAACAACTAGGAGATTACTAAAGCCTAGGATTTCTACCGTTATACTTCTCTAAGGTTCTCCAAGAATACCTTTTCTAGCATCTCCAGATCTTGCAATAAGATATGATTTATGATACCAGATGTTCTTGACAGATACCGAAGCTTCTTGTATTCTATCTGAACGTTCACAATATTCAAACACATGAGTAGCCAATTATTGTCTGTATTGTTGAGTTATAAGGCATGGATATAAACCATATGTGAATAATGGATAGTTATTTTCTCCTCAGACATAGATGATTATCCAACAAGAATTTTCTAATTTTTTTCTAATTATTTTGAAATATTTAGTTAATTGTCTGGACTCTCACTTTTCTGATACATTTGCAATATTAGATCTACTATTCTCTTATTTATAATATTCTAAGCCTATTGTATTTTGTTCTAACACATCCAATAGCTAAAGATAAGTTATTAATTAGGTTTATTAGAGTTACAGAACTTATGAAATTTCTGTATATATTATAGTCTGTAGTCCAAATAACCCAACAATGGGCAGCTGTGGATGAAATAACCAAGAATCTACAAGTTTCTCAGTCCCATAAGGCTGGTTGTTTAAGCTGATCATCTGTAGAAGTATGTTACAACAGATGTACTGGCAAGTAAGTTCAAGCACTCAAAGAAGAGTGAATCTTCCTTATTCCAATATCCTTATGTAGGCCTCCAACATAAAGTGTGGTCCAGATTAAAGTGAGTACCATGACACCTGGATCTGGGACTTGCTTTGTCCCAGGCTTACCTTGAACTCAGTGATCTCCTTGCCTCAGTATCCTGGGGTTAAAGCATGTACTTCCTTGCCTGGGTCTAAATTTTTCATGGTCACTATACCTGAAGATCTTCATGTCAAGGTCCATGTCAGAAACTTATGTCTTCCAGCCTCAAGATCTTTATCACAGGTGTCCCCTTTGATTCTGGATTGTAGCTCATTTTTGATATCTTTAAGATGACAACCAGGAATAACCACCACATTAAGTATGGATATATAAGCTTTGTACCACAAATATTGCATGCATAGATATCAAAATAAGAAAGTATATATGATGCAAGGGGTCAAGTTTGCTATATTCTATTGGCATATTCATTGTATTATGAAACATACATGTGAATATCACAGTATAATATTAGAAACCAACTCTTGGGCCTCATAGAAATAGTAAAAACAAGAGCCAAAAATTCTGTTGGTGTGGCATTTATGAACTTATTCCAACATACCTGTTCTGGTATCCTTTCTGTTGCTGTGATTAGACACTGAGCAAATGCACCATAAAAGAGGGCTTGCTTACAATTCCAAGTCACTGTCTACCACCGAGAGAAGGCAAAGAAAGGAATCCAGCAAACAGTAAACCAGAAGAATACAGCTTGATAGCTTGCTTGCTTGCTGTGAGGCTCATATTAGCTATGGTTTTCTTTCTCATTTCTTTCCTTCCTTCTTTTCACCCTTCCTTCCTTCTTTCTCTCTTTTTCCTTTTATGTAGTCTAATCAGGAAATGGTGTTGCTCATAGTGGACTTAGCCTGTCTCTCTATAAATAGTGACAGTCTTTTGTAGACATGATCACAGAACAATATGATTTGGGCAAATCTTTGATTGCAACTCCATGCTCAGTTAGTCTAGGGCCTGTGCAAATTGACAATTAGTGTTAACTAGGGAAGTGCCTTATAAGAAAATACATTATAATTTGTTTAGATTCATGTTTTTTATAAGCTTTGCATATAATAGTGAGTAGTACATACATAATGAAGGCTAGATAAATAGTAGTGTCACTTGTGCTGAAGAAATGCATAAGATGCTCATATGGTACACAGAAAATTGGAAACTGAGAAACAGTGTAGATTATTGCCATGATATCTCTGTTCTTTCTGTAAAATGTGAAGTAGTTGAGTCTAGTTCTAACTTATCTATTGCATATTGAAATTCCAGTCTAACCTCTTCAAGACCATAATATACAATGGCCATTCTTCATGATCATTCAGCAGTCATTTAACTGAGGGATAAAAAGTACTAAGGCAGCCAAATAAATATGTACCAACCACAGAACTTGAATATAACTAAAGGGTTCCAAACATGAGCCCACCATGATCTAGGGATACAAATTCCTTTTTCTTTCAAGATGAATAAAATTGTTCTCATAACCTCTTTGGTGGGTTCATTTGCTTCTTGCTACCTCTATCTTCTAGAATTCAAGTTCCAAAATAGTGCATTATCATAGAGGGTCTACACTTTGAAACTATAACCCAAGGACAAGCAAAGGTAGTACACTCAAGGACAGGCCAAATCATTCAGTTCTTTCTTACAATAGAATTAAAGAAAAAACAGGCCATGTACTTTCAGAAAGAAACAAAAGACACATTAGCATTGTACTCTTTTATCTAAGACCACATGCATTATTTACATGAACTGTCTTCTTTGATTGATTAGGCAAAAGATTCACAAGAAGAAAATGGTTTAACAAGCATCTATGCTTTGGGAATTATTCCCAGAGGAAATAACAGTGGAATGAATTGCTCAACACTACCACATAAGGAGAGAAAAATGCTAATTTGAAGATATAATGCTTACCAAGTTGCTAAAGCCAGTAGCCTTTAACAACAACACCTTCTGGATGCCAGTGAAAATAGTGTTATACAAGAAACAAGAGAACTTAAAATGGGCAAAATTTGAAGGGATCACATCCAAAAAAAAGCACAAGGGACATGTTAAGAAATGTGGCAGTGGTACTAATATTGATTGTGCTAACAAGTACATGGAAGGGAAGGATATAAAATGGGTAATATTAGATTTGAAATTTTATACTTTTACATTTTCTGATTGGTTTTGGGAATGTGATTGTGAGTATAATTAATAAAGAGAAAAGTGAAAATTGAAACTTCATGTGTCCTACACTTGAATTCTTTCTGTAAGAATTATGTATTTAAAGAAAAATATTTCATTAAGCAACTTCTGAACTCTTCTATGTATTTAAATAACTGTTTTACATGTTGATTCTAAGTAAATCTGTGCAACCTCCCAGTGGTTGCACTTGCTTGTTCTGCCAACATGTTAATGAACAGTTAGTTTTGTTCCTTAAAGGTGAGCAATACCTGGGCAACACAGCACAGCAGTGGCTTCCATGTCACAGCAGACCTTTTCATGTCCATTTATGCCTACACTCTTGCTTCTTATAAAGAAAGAATATTACATGACACATTATCTGAGGATTCAGGAGTCTCAGGTCTTCATGTCTGCCTTTTCTTGGTGTATATTCCTGTCATATTTCCAGGTTTCCATTTCACCAATATTTGGAATATTTAAAAAAGGTTCCCACCAGATCTTCTCAGTCTACTGTGCCTATAATACATCCTACTTTCACCTTATCACCACAATGCCCTTCCTTATTTGAGGAGTCTAATTGTGCTATGGTTCTACTCCATTGCCTATAGCATAGATTGTCTGTAACAGGACATACTACATTCATATGTTGCTGATTTCAGTCCCAATGATCTGGACACCACGGCAATACATACTTCAGTAGATAGTGACATGCTGAACAACATGGATGAAGTAGTGAAGGAACACTTGTTGTCTAGAAAAAGATGGCTATTTTTTTTAATTTAGTGGAAAAAAATTTAACACATTTCTGTGTGGAATCTTTTCAATTTGACTTAAATGGCTTTTCAATCATATTAGTGATAATCAAAATAGTTGCAATACATATGGTAGCTTGAGATATAGAATAATATAGAATAAAATAAAAACATTAAATATGTCTTCAATATAAATTTCTGGATCAAATCTCTCCATCTCATACCATTAATATCTTTATTAAAGCAGGATTTCAGGGCCAAGCACTACAGTTTAAGCCATATGACATACAGTGAGAAACAATCTAGCTCAATGATAAGAGTTTTCAAATTTGATTATATACTTCTATATACTTCTATATATTTGATTATATACTTCTAAGACTACATTACTTTTGGGCTTTTAAAAAAATAACATGGGTACACAGAAGTCTAATGAATAAGTCTAATTTAATTCCACCTAATATTTATTAAATGTATATTGAATCATCATGACCAAATTGATCCAAAAATCCAAATGACTTCTAGTATAGTTATGCATGATCCCTTTAGGGTAGTATGGTTTTTTTTTTTAAATAGGAACATTGTTTTTATGTATCTAATTATAGATTATTTAATTATTAATCAGTGACAAAATTTATAATTAAAACACTTTAGCTCATTTAAAATTTTGCCTACATTACAAAACACTTAAAAGATTGATATTGAAGATCCTCATATAAAATAACAACAAAACACCATAGAAAAACCAACATTTAGTATTCATCTCATTTGTGTTATAAGATTGAAACAACTGTAAGGTTACATGCACACTGAAAATGTGTAATCTTTTCCAAGAAATAATTAAACCAATATTAGGTAAAGTGTTTATTATATATAGAATACAAACTCATAATCTATATTTGTGAATACTGAAAGAGTTATAATATATACTTTTGATGGGGTCTTTCTTTATAGCCCTGGATGTCCTGAATGTCCAGGATGACCTAGATGCCCTGGGAGTTGCATGTAGATCAGGCTATTTTTTAAATTTGCCTTAATCTCTCAGCTTCTGCTTCCCAAGTTCTGGGACTAGGAGGCTACTGGTATGGATCAGCAGGCCTGCCATATTCTAAACTGTCTAAGCCTCTCTAACCCATACCATTTCTGACACATTTACTCAATTCTGAATCTATAGTTACAGTAACAAAACTATTTAAATGTGACCTACACATGTGAACAACTACTCTGCTCCAACAAAGTTTTGTTTATAAAAGAGAATGGTCAGTTAGATGTGGATGTTTGAGCCAATCATCAAACTGAGTTCAGGGACTCTGATGGGGGAGCTGGCAGAAGAACTGGAGGAGAGGAGGGGGATTGCATCCCCATATGAGAGCCAACATCTTTTGCTGAACCATCTAGTGCTCCCAGAGACTAGACTACCAACCAAAGAGTGTACAGGGATGAGTCTATGGATCCAGATTCATATGTAGAAGAGGATGGCCTTGCCTGACAGCCATGGGAGGAGAGGCTCTTGGTCCTGGGGAGGTTTGATGCTGGATCATGCTCACAGAGACAAAGGGGAGAGGGGATATGGCAGATGTGGGATCGGAGTTCTGTGGAGGGGTAACTGGGAAGTGAAATTATCATTTGAGATGTAAAGGGATAGAATGATTAATTAAAAAGAAAAAAGAAAATGGAAGAATAGGTTTGTTTAGTACTATGCCTAAGGCATAAATCAGTGAAGGAGTGTTCTATCCATTTTCATTTGAGTGTATTTTAAACTAATGTTTTTATTGTTACTACATACTATGAAAAGTTTAATGATTTGGAGGGATTTCTGAATGTGAAAACAAGTGGGTCTCTGTTTTCTGTGCATCTTTTTTCAACCCTTTTCCAATTGTTCATTTTGGCCAATTCTAAAGTGTTCTTTTTTGTTTATTTTATTATTATCCTTTAGAAGCCTGTATGTGATACAATGAAAGACAAAAATTGGATAGGGCCCAGTGGGAAGAAAGCTATGGAGGAACTGGAAGTAGATGAAGAGAAAACCATAATCAAAATTTATTATGTGAGAAAAAATAAATTTTCAATAAAAGGGAAAAAAAGAAGAGAAATCAGTCATGAAACTTCTGCTATTTTCTAAAGGGAACAAAAGAATATAAACCTCATTAGATAAACAGAAATAGACTTCAGGTGTTCTGGAGTCTTCTTTTGTTTTTGTTTTTTTTGTTTGTTTGTTTGTTTGTTTGTTTTGAGACAGGGTTTCTCTGTATAGCCCTGGTTGTCCTGGAACTCACTGTGTAGACCAGGCTGGCCTCAAACTCAGAAATCCACCTGCCTCTGCCTCCCAAGGGCTGGGATTAAAGGCGTGTGCCACCACCACCCAGCATGGAGTCTTCTATTTGAACTATCCAGTTTTGAACTTCTGAACCTCACCTCTCAGATTCTAAACTGTCTTTAGTCTTCTCATATTAAAAAGAAAGATAAACACAGTTATGCTAATAATATACAAGACTGTCCTCTCAAATATGTGGAATCAGTTTTGTTTAAAAACAAAAGTACAAAGTGTTATTTCAATCTTCACAAGTAAGCTGTTATCCTAATTCAAATAATGCCTACTTCATGGCACTTATATATGACAACCATAAACCTTAAGCATGGAAGTCTGCTGAGAAAATTCCAGGTGTTATCAACTTTATATGTCCCATGGAAATAACCAAATGTTTCTGATATGGAACACCTGAAAGAAGAGATGATGTTATGCCAAGTTAAGCGGCTGCTTTACATTGTCAGCCATGAACAGAGTGGGCAATTCAGCCCTTTGCTGTTCATGCTATCTTCCAGAGAATCCATTACAATTGGTGTACAGATGAGCATCTGTCATTACCACTGAAGCCAGTAACTGCTCACTGAACTTCAGATGACTCACAGAGGAGATTATCTCCTTTTTCCTTTCATGATTTGGAAGCCAAAGTCTCAGACCAAAGAGAAGCATCCATCTGATTCTATGGTAACACAAACATAAAGAAGCCAGATGAGACAGTGCACTACCCTGGGGCAGCTTATATTAAACTGTAAATGTTCTCATCAACATTTTGGAGGAATATTTGCCCCGATTTGTTCAGTATGTGCAGTTTGTTCACTAGACCAGGGAGTGCCTCTTTATAATGTGATTCCACCCCATTGCAGTCTTGAGGCTACCCAGGAGGGACAGTGTAAGCAGCAGCCAGTTTTCCATGGATGAAGGAGGACCTAATGAGGGAGAAACACACAGTGCAGGTGCAATTCCAACTCATTCCTCCGTAAATATCTGGGAACCCTCCGTGTTCAGGTATGGGACTCATTGGGATGAAACCATTGCTTGTTACATCCCACCTCTGTTTTAAGCAGGGGTGTTTGCACATGTGTGCATGCATATTATGTGATTTCAAAAAATGGCTTTTCACTGACAACAGAGGGCATTAAAAGATTAATGTCATCCTGTAAAATGTTCTCTAAATTTTGAACTTCATCTGAGTCACCTCTGATAATTGAGAATAGTGGTAAGTAGGTTTGGACATTTTTTCAATTATAGTTTTTGAGTTATAAATCATCCATGCTCAGGAAGAATTATTTTTGATATTATACACTTTTTAAAGTGAAAATGTAGAAACAATACATACCATGTATTTGGCACATACGGAATGCAAGTCTCTACTTAATGTGACTTTGCTATCTTACATTCAATATGTAGCAGACAATTCTTCACACTGTGTACTTGTCAGACTGAAGATGCTCAGTGCAAAACCCCATGACACTCCTCATTTATCATGTTTTGTTTTCATCTTCTCATTCTAGATATATTTTTTTAAATTTAGGAAAGTTATATTAAAAGAAAGACATGAAATGACAGAGTGGCCACACACTTATAGAAAGGAGATTTGATCCCTTTTCTTCTGACTCTGGGCATATATTTTTTGATGATATCTATTACTCTTTAGTTCAGAATTTCAATTACCACATACATTACAACACTGGACATAGGATGCTGTTGGCTTGAATAATAATGACAATAAGAAACAAAGAGAATGTAGTCAGCCTTGGTCTATATTCTGTGAAAGTATTATTAACAAGAGTGGAAGAAACTCATCTACACATATTCCTACATACGCCTTACAACAAATTGTCTAATAGTCACTGTCCTTTAAATACTTTCCCCATCCATAGGTACAGAAATTCTTTTAGTTTCAGATATGTTCTCAAAACAACACTGAAACTAGGTCTTCAGTTCTGTATACAAGCATTATAATACATTAATGCCCACTTTTTGCAAAGTTAGAGGAACATGAAGGAAGTAAAACATACAAAGCACTACATATCAGTTGCATAAGTCTCTGTGCCCTATTACCTAAGGACAGGCATCCTCTCTCAAACAACAGTTGTTCAGTGCTAGCACAGAGATAGCTAGTATAGGAGGTGGGTTTTGCCCACATTATTTAGCATCTTGCGTTTGCTGCTCTTTTGTTTGTTTGTTTTTGTTTTAGATATTTTCTTTATTTACATGTCATAGGATTTCTCCTTTCCCAGTTTCCCCTCAGAAAAAAGAAAAAAATAAAATAAAATTAAAAAAAACCTACTCCCTCTCCCCTCCCCCTGCTTGCCACCTCACCCTCTCCCACTTATTGGCCCTGGCATTCCCCTACACTGGGGCACGGAACCTTCACAGGGCCAAGAGCCTCTCCTCCCATTGATGATCGACTTTGCAATCCTCTACTGTACACATGCTGCCAGAACAATCAGTCCCACCATGTATAGTCCTTGGTTGGTGGTTTAGTCCCTGGGAGCTCTGAGGGTACTAGTTAGTTCATATTGTTGTTCGTCCTAAGGAGCTGCAAAACCTTCAGCTCCTTTGGCCCTTTCTCTAACTCCTTCACTGTGGACCCTTTACTCAGTTCAATGGATGGCTGTGAGCCTCTACATCTACATTAGTCAGGTACTGTCAGAGCCTCTCAGGAGATAGCTATATCAGGCTGGCTTGTCCTTCCTTCAGTCTCTGCTCCATAGTTAGTCTTTGCAACTCCTTCCATGGTACAACCACTCTGGAAATCAGTTTGGTGGTTCCTCCGGAAATTGGACACAGTTCTACCGGAGGACCCAGCTATACCCCTCCTGGGCATATACCCAGAAGATGCTCCAACATGTAATAAGGCCACATACTCCACCATGTTTATAGCAGCCTTATTTATAATAGCCAGAAACTGGAAACAACCCAGATGTCCCTCAACAGAGGAATGGATGCAGAAATTGTGGTACATCTACATAATGGAGTACTACTCAGCTATTAAAAACAATGAATTTATGAAATTCTTAGGAAAATGGATGGATCTGGAGAATATTATACTGAATGAGGTAAACCCAATCACAAAAGAACACACATGGTATGCCCTCTCTGATAAGTGGTTAGTAGCCCAGAATTTCTGAATACAGGAAGAACAAACCACAAACCACAAGAAACTCAAGAAGAAAGATCAAAATGTGGATACTTTGTTCCTTCTTAAAAGTGGGAATAAAATACCCACGGAAGGTGTTTGCTGCTCTTAAGAAAATTAATAGTCCATATTATCTCAACTGTTTTGGGGACAATCATCATCATCTGGCAGTGTCCATGGGCTTTTCTTTTGTGACAAAACCACGTACTGCTGCATATAATGCTTCAAGAGAATAAATGTTATTAAATAATCTTTAATATTCAGGATGGTTTCTCCAATCTAACACACAGTTCATAGAACTGTGAATGGTATCAGTAATGAATGTGAATACAAAGCATATCTTCAAAGACTTCCTTGTACATCAGAATTAATAATCATTAATTTGCAATACAAAAAAGAACTGTCAAGTGAACCAAGATTAGCAGTTACTAATTCAAGTTATATTTTACAGTCTTCTACCATTTGCCTCCTCATAACAAAGGAAAACACAGAAGCAACATCAATCCCTGAGAATGTTCCGTTTAAACTACCCAAAAGACTATTTCCTAGAAAAGCATTTAGTTTCTGATACTGCTATCTGCATTCAACTTCGTGCACAACCCTTCTCTAAGTCATTGGTTCCTTCATCCTAGGTACTGCATCATAACATTTAGTAACACGTCTTTGTGGATAAGCATATTTGTGAAAATAGCCTGGAACTCTGGGAAGTACATTGATCTAGCATGTACTAATTATATGCATGAGAAGTAAGGCAAATTTTGTCCTTTGAGTGTATTTGGGGAGAGATGATATTCTCATTTCTCCTCATATGACTATGATTGAACATATATTTATTCAAAATCAGATGCACCACAAGAAGATGCATTCATAGAAAGGCCTTTCAATTAAAGAGTGAATCACTCATGGCTCATCCTAGAGCAACCAAATTATCTTCCTTTTTGATCCATAAACAAAATCCCAATGGTAAATCCAATTAGTGTGTTCACTACATGGTTTTATTTTACTCCTGGAAAAAAAAAAACATGCTGTTCTAATATTGTTTGTGTGCCTCTAGTTTTTTGAAAAAATGTCAAGAACCTGGAAAAACCCAATCCAGTCAGAGACTACCAGCATTATTTATATATGATATAATTGAATATATATCTGATTTTTCTGCTAAATATGAACTTGAAATTCTGGGTGTCTTAAGATGCAGGAAGACACATTCTCTTTTGTTATAAGTCCCAGTTAGTACCAAAATGTGTTATTAGTCTGAATAATATTCATTTTGTTGAGCAAACAAAGTAGAAAAATATATTTAGAAATATGTCTAAGATATAAGATAGAGATGTTCTACTTAAGAGAATAATGTTTAAAACAAAGTAACATCTCTATTTAATTATGTTTGTTGCAGATTTCTAAATTTCTATTGTGTCTTGGCTTATTTATTTGGGGATTTTTTTTCTAGAGGTTTATAATGGAAAAACAACGTCTAGGAGTCTGTTTACTGCATCAATCCAACCAACAATTTCTGAGTAAATTAAACATAAAATAAAAATATTCAGGAAATACAGATGTACCTAATTTTAGTGACATTCATACATAAGATGGATAAGATAAAATCAATTGTGGAAGATAAAATAATATTTCAATGATGCTGAATTTTATACAGAAATAGACAGAAGAGAGATAATTTGAAATGTACAGAAAAAAAATTAGTCTGACCAAAATTAAATAAACAGCAAGCAAACAGATAAATATAAAAATGCTGCAAATTTCATTATTTAGTTTTTATGCATTGCAAAAGTTAGTGAATAGTCAACTGTTCTCTTGTGAGATAGCAACATCTGGTTTGAGTTGTTTAAACATCATTATACACATTTTTAAAAATTCTTTATCTGGGATTTTTTTAGGTCATTTTCATTTAATTTTATTGATTCAGTGGCTTATAGAGGAGACATTTTGTTTTGGATTTTCCTAATTTTGTCTCTGTGCTAGAATTGTGAAGGTGGAATTGACTGGGTGGGAGAGAGTACAGGCCAGGGCTGGTGCTCTGGGGACCTCAGCTTCTAGGAGCCAAGGACAGAAGTATGAACATAGGCCTCAGGACGGATAGACTTTATCTTTTGACCTAGGGATTGGAAGAAGACTGTGGAAGTTTGGGTCTAGTGCTCAAGAGTCTGGAAACTCCTGATCTTCAGTAGCTCAGGGTACTGTGGTAAAAAGGACTATGTACTCAGAGTACAGGGATAATTACTGGGTATCATGAGTGAGATGGGGCAGAATGTTTAGGTTCCAGTAGATGCCTGGAGCTGGTGGGTGGCAGAAGTTAGGGCCAGTTGTTGCCTGAGTGTTAGCCTACCAGATCATTGTACTCTTTATTATAAAGACATGATTTATTTTTTTTCAATCCATACTTCTGTTTTCTAGTGTTTAGTGATCTGGTGGCTTTATAACAGTGATAAGTTGTTATTTCAAATTTTCTGTGAATACTTAAATTTGTACTCTCCTATATTAAGTTGGGGAAATTATTGTTTTGGTGAAAATTTAATAAAACACACACACTTTGGCATTCTTTTTTCCTTTCACTGTGAAAGAGTAAAATTCTTAGATGGTAAGAGTTTTGAAATCTGAGCTAGGCCTGGTGGTATACACCATTAATCCCTACACTTGGGTAGCATAGGCGGGCAGATGTTTTTGAGCTTGAGGCCAGCTTGATCTACATAGTAAATTCCTGGGCAACCAGGGCTATTTAGAAAGACCTTGTCTTAGAAACAAACTAATCAATAGTTTTGAAATCATTTTAAGGACATGTCTTTCTTTGTCCCACATGTCTGGAACAACATGATAGACATTTCTTAGCAAAATGATTTCGTTCTATGTCTTTGTGATAAAATGTTTAAGTGGATATTCATCTATCCTTCAGTACTTCAGTGTTTTAGAACTATGTGGTAAGTACCATGCTATGTCTTGAATATGATTCCACAATAATGTGCCAAATCAATGAAACCCTTAGGATGTAATTAAGATCAAATAGTTTTATTATAGTGGAGACAGTGAATCACATGTTTGTGGCTTTCTCTGAAGAAGAAAGAATTCAAAAGAGAATTGCACACAGGCTCCCTGATGCTTTGATTGATCCTTGGACACTGTGCCAGCAAAAAGGAACTCAGAAGAGAAAGCATTTGACCTTTGATCCTCAGGCTCTTGAAACAAAACAAACCTTGCTTGAAATATTCTTTTAGAGAAATGAATAAATGTCCCAGCATGATGAGTTCAAACCATAAATGTTGGCTCCTTAAAATATATAGAATAAAGGAATAACATGAAAAACATGACTATATATAATCACATAAATTAAGATAGATACATTTGCTTAGTGAAACAGTTATTAGAAAAGGATTTAAAAGGTAAAGATACTAACTGACTAAGAAATAGAAGATATGAAATTAGAAATTAAAACTTCCATCCCTATTTATTTAAATATAAACTATCAAAATGAATTGAGCCTCAACCAATATATAGACAGTGCTTTGCTCTATACTATATCTAGTCATATGGTCATATTTTACTAGTGGTATCATTGATTCCTACAAAGATGGTTCAGCAACACATATGTTTCATTAGTCTATTGAGTTATGGTAGCTATAAATAGTTACGTACAAATCTTCCTAACAAATCTAAAAATAAATGTGACAAGAAAACAGCAATTACAAATTACAAAGAAATCACAAGTTACAAGAAAATGGCAGAATTCGCAGAACAAACTCTTTCGTGATCACATTATGAGATAAAAACAATGGTAATTTGATTAGACTTAAAAAAGAAATGGGTCAATGGATTAAATATTACACTGAAAGTAATTTGAAAGGTGGATGAATCCATTATACTAGCAATGAACTTTATATGTGAGTTACTGATGATTAGCTGGTAATAGTTGTTTTTCTAGGGACTTTGTGTTTAAAAGCATATGCTGAGGAAGTTCAATCTTAAGTATTTATTGATAGGTTTTCATGGAGGAAGATATAGGAAGATGGTATAGACTTCAAACTTTCTCCTAAAATACTATCTGCTAGCATCTTAGCAGATAGACAAATTCCATGGAACTATTGGGAAATGATGTAAGTTCCAAGTGTTAGCGGATAGTAGTTAAAGGAAGTTAAGATATTAAGTTCTGGTCTTGAAGTGGATGCTATAGTGCTGCCCTTTTACTTCTGTTCCATTTCTGGATGCCAGGAGGGCTGTGGCTGTGTTCCTTCATATAATGCTGCCAGCATGTTCTTTCCATCACTGCCTCCATAATGTTCTCTTCTACAAGATTGTTCTTCACAGAATCATTGCATCAATGAATCCCTCCCTCACTGATGTAGTAAATCTGCTGTTCTCCTTTACCACATACTATAACCATAGTGTTCTCTCTCATCAAACACTGAAATCATGATGTTATGCTTTTACTAAAGACCTAAGATCAACAGGGCCCAAGACCGTGGATTGAAACTTCTAGCATCATGAACCAAAATCAATTGTCCCTATATTAAATCAAAAGGCCTACATTAAAGTCTGTTATTTCTGACATTTGCTATACAGAAATAACAAAAAATGCAACTCTGTAAATTACGTGAATAAAAATGTTAATAATGTTAATATTAATTTTAAAAGATTCTACCCACTTGCTATCATGCAATTGAAAATATATGTGCATATTACAATGTATCAATCTTCTTTCAACATATACTAATTGATATAAAGTCAATGAAGTTGACAGTGTCTTCATCTTTCAGAGTGAAATGATAAAGATTTTGACAGATGAAGTTTCATGATATGACTAATAATAGATTAATCAGGTGAACAGCCACAACTGGATTATACATCTTGTAATTCCAAGTAAGAAGTATACATTATAGATTATTTATGTGGCAATATCTTTTATTATATCTATCTTTTAAGACAGGGTCACATGGAAGCTAGTCTGGTTTAGACATGTTTTGAATTGGATCCTTGCCTTGAAATATTAATCCTTTTGCTTCTGCATTCCAAGTGCCCAAATTACAGGTGTGTATCACCATACCTAGCCAAATTGTTTATTATCCTAGGTTCCCGCGCTAGCTTTATGCAATCTATCTATAGAGCTAAAGATAAACTCAGTTGATTGGCAATCAAGCTGTCAAAGCAAGCCCTACATTATCTGCTGCTACCTATCTTCACATTTTAAATGTAATTGAAATATCAACAGTACACTGACTGTGTATTAGCCCTTCTGTAAGACAGGGTAACTTCCATAAAGATGATAACATCACCCAGAGAGGGAAGACTGGTCGGGGGTGACACCTTAATTTATCACTGCACACAGCACAGGAAGGCTAGACAATAGAATTGTTGTTTCTCTAAATAAATTTAAATTTGTGACATCTGTAAAGGCAAAGATTTGTCCTTGCTTTCCCCTCCACCCTGCCAATCACAAACCCTGATGATATGGCTGTGATTTGATGGTTCCATGATGATTTTGTACCCAGTTGTATTCAAAAAATTATATTCAGATTTTATGCAGTTTCTCTCATGGCAATCCAAATATTATATGTATTCTGTTCAAATTAAATGTGTGAATTTTTTGTTTAATTCATTTATATGCAATTGGTAGTGAGAGATAATATTGATGAAGGAAAGAGTAATGAGAAAAATTTAAAATCACCTTCTTGCTTCAAATAAAATAGCATGAAATAAGATATTAATATGCAAAGCCTAAAATGGGTTTTGAATACATAAATGATACAAATCATTAGCTAATTAACCTTAATTATCAAAGGCATAGTCTCATCTCATCTGCTTGTTAACTTAACAACAACAAAAAATCACCACTACTTACTGTACACAAATATCTAAACTGCACATAAATTTGGCTCCAGTCAATCTTCTATACTGGTTACAAATATGAAGATTCACATTTTACAAAAATATCTAAATTTTTTATCATGATCCAATCAGCTTTAAATAACTCCAAAACTAAAAACCAATGACTTTCCATGGGGTAAAGTTACTTTGGTTTGTTTTTGTTGTTGCTGATGTGTTTTGTTTTGTTTGTATGGGAAGTAAGAATGTCAAATTTGGCATGTGAAGATTAATAAGCTCTACAGTACAATAGAGATCCATATAGGATCTTAGTAAGACTCTTCTGGCAGCACCGAACATTCATTCTTAATTAATCTTCCACATATACTGAAAGTGCTTTGAATTAAAGAATCAAGGTTTCCCGGAGATGCTAACAGAGAGGACTCTAGTCCATGTAGATTGCACTCCCTAACAGAAAGGCTGTCTGCTGCAGTTGGAAAATCACAGAGAAGGAAAAAGAGGCATTTTCATTTAAGGCCTGCATTTTCTGAGTTGGGAACGGCATCTCCTTTTTTCAGGGCTGTTTCTTCACCTTTAAAATGGCAGTGATGGAAACTTCTAGGAAGCTTCCAGTTTTCAGATACTGGTTTTGCATCACCTACCTTTACAAGTTGTTTCTAAATTTGCAAAATAAAGCTTTCTTAAGTTTATCAAGGTAAATGTGACTGTATCCATGGTTAGTCCACAGCGCAGAAGCTTATGCAGGGACAAACCTATCTGCCGTTTCTTGGTGTCTCTCCAGGAAATTTCTAAAATCATTAAGAACTCTCATTACATGTTGGAGCATCTGGGACTCAAGGCTCCAGCCGCATATGTAGCAGAGGATGGACTTCTGGGACATTAATGAGAGGAGAGGCCTTTGGTCTTGTGAAGGCTCTATGCCCCAGTGTAAGGGAATGCCAGGACAGGGAAACAGGAGTGGGCAGGTTAGTGAGCAGAGGGAGTGGGTATGAGATGTGGAGATTTTCGGAGGTGATATGAGGAAAGGGGACAAAATTTGATATGTAAGTAAAGAAAATATCTAATAAAAATAAAAAATTAAAAAATTAATTAATTAAAAAAACAATAAAAAATATAGAAAAATGAACTCTCCTGTTCCCTATACTCATCATTCTCAAACTTAGCGAGAGTGATCTTTTCACAATGAAAATGTCATTGTGCCATTTCCTGTCAAAAGTCTTTGAATGACTTCCTCATGTTCCTGGGATAAGAGCCCAAATTCGTAATACAATTTCAAGAGCCAGCCTTGTCTGACCCTGCCAAACTCCACAGAAGATAAGCCATGATTCATGGATGGGTTCTGTCCTATTCACATCCCTGTCTAAAGGTGGTTACTGTTCTACAGGCCCTACACCATGAAGTTCCATAAGCTTCAGTGTCATCTTCAGAATGTAGAATCATACATACTAGAGGTGCCACCAGCAAAACCAAACAGATCACAGTAACAAGGACAATCTTGCAAAGCATTACTAAGCATTTCATAAAGCAGTGGAGGCCCTGATGAGGATTAGAGGACAAGCTATTGAGACAGAAAGAAGGGCATTTCTGTTGCAGATTTTCTCTAAAAGGGCTAAAAACTTTTCAGATTTTATTCCTTTTTTTTTTCTCAGTAACATATTTATTCTTCCTAAGATGGGAGGCAGAGTAGCTCAGAGCTTGGAAACCTTTGTGAGGTCAACTTGTGAGGCATTAGATCAATTTAATAATTTATGTTGGGAAATATGTCTTCAAAGTAGGTGTCCGCAGTGGGACATTAAATTAGCATTAGAAGGCTGCCTTGGTCACATGGAGGCTAACTTAAGCAGGTGCTGAGAGGCAGATAAGCCCTGGGAACTCAAAGGGTTGTTAGTGAGGGCAGCTTCTCCCCAGTGTCACAGACACATTATAGATTTTTTTTCTAAAATCCTTGTTTGCAAAGGTATGTGCTCACTTTCCAGCTCCTTCCTTCTGTGCTGTATGTGAGCAAAGTAAACGCTTTCCTTGCCAGCCTTGTTTTTTATCAGGGTACTTTATCACAGTAAGAGAAGTGACACTAGAACAATTATTTACAGCTAGGAATTTAATTGTAAATTAAAAAAAGAATAGTCCAAAACATAATCATTCGAGTTACTTTATGTATACAGGGAGGCTAAATAGATAAATAAAATTTTAACTGTTCTTTTTAATTTTTTAACAGGCTTTTTCTTTCTTGAGTAGTTATTTTTCCTAACCCTTTAAATACAACTTTTGAAGAATTCTGGGAGTATGTTTTTTGTTTGTTTGTTTGTTTGTTTGTTTTTGTATACTACATTGTTAATAGAGTTATGCAGGGGGGAACCAATGAACACCATTCAAACTAAATCATGCTGCCCGATATTATTTTAACTCAAATCATGTTTAATATATGTTTCCAGTTATTGGGAAAGGGAAAAGTCCTCTCAAATTCTATTTTATTTTAAAAACTCATAACCAAGAAGTAACTCTTTTGAACATGTGCAATTATGGTCCAACGTTGTGCAAAATATTTTATGTCAAATATTCTAAAACAGTGGAAGTTGTTTTCACTAGTTCAATGTTTGTAATATTTATTTTGTACTTGATAATAAAACATGGATTTAAGCTATTTTGTACTGTAGTAGATATTGCTTTAAGAAATTGAGTTTTTATATTACCACAGAGCTTCCATGATCTCTAGAATAATAACATAATAAGAGTTAGAATTGTATTTTGTTTATAAGTGAAAAATCTCATAGTATTTAAGCATTAATGGCAAGTAGTTATTTATGTAACAAAGCTGGCATATTTTATGGGGAGGAAGTGTGTATGGAGGAGTTGAGAACAGCTTCCCTATAACTTCATCTTCATAGCAAAACTTGGAAGCTACTTAGCTTAACTCTCCAAGCAGAATGTGAAACTCATAGTTTCCTACTTCAGCAAATGCTTCCAGAAATTTAGGCAAAAGATACTTCCATGAATGCAGAACTCACAAGTGCTACTTCAGGGTATTTGCCCTTGTTAAACTGGTTTTGTGGGAAGCTTATCTGCTAATTCACAATTCTCAAGCAGAGCCAAGCTGTCTCTGCTATTGGTGTTAATTATTTATTAATGCAGTGAAAACACTTTAAATTCCAATTAAATTGTCAGCAATCATTTCTGTGCTACCGGCAAAGATGCTTAGTTCTCCAATTTAGAGAAAATACACATCCCTACACTTGATTCCATTAGTACTATGAAAGGTGTGAATTGTCGAGTCAGGGCTTAACTGAGGGACTCACTGTGGGTAAATATATTGCATATCTGAAATTCATCTGTCTTGATATTTTATAAGATGTTTAGACTACTGATGTGGATAGAATCACATGTTTGCTTTAAAATATGGAGAATCTTCATGCACTCAATGTTTACGTTGCAGAATCTAAGGACACAGCCTTAGCAAGTCATGTCTGTAAAGTATCTGACATCCTCATTAAACTTTCTTTTTCATTTCAAAATTTTATATGTGTGGACATGTCTGTGCACCACATGCATATTTATCACCCTCGGTGATCAGAGTATAATGTGAATTCCCTAGGGACTGGAACTACAAACTCTGAAGAGCTGTCATGTGGGTCCTGAAAATCATACCCTGGTCCTCTGGAAGAGAAGCCAAGGTTTTTAAGGGGCAAGTCAATATTCCTTTTATTGATTCATAATCATAGAGCTCACTTTAGAAACCCCTATTTATATGAACATAGTTGCTCTTTTACACTGAAACAGTAGAAATTGCGAAAGAGTGCTTTGATTTTCACTCTCTATCTTCTAGGATTTGTGAGCTCAAGCTGGAGGTAAGAGTATTGACACATGTTGAATGTGGTTTTGTGAAATGAAATTTTGACAAACAGTCCTAGGGGTTTCCACAGTTATGAATATAAAGAACTTCAGAAGGTAGAACATCAGGATGGAGAAAGTAACAGTTGGAGGGGGCAGTAGAGTGAAGGGTTGGCATATCATTCTGGAACTAAAGGAGCTTTTTACATTATGAAAAATAGAAATGGAGCCTGACATTTTACAATACATGACAAACACACAGAGCTCAAGTCTCTGTCTACCAAATTTCACTGCAGTAGAGCCATGCCCATTGTTTACTCATAATTCATGTTGATTTCGGATACTCCAGTGGCAGCTAAACATATCATTATGGCCTGTAAGGTTTGCAATATTATTTACTTGTCTTAGAAAATAAATAGAATCAATCTTGGCAAACATCTGAGATATGGGACTGTATTAAATATGAACATCAGGCTGCAGAATTGACCTATAGGATTCTATATGATAGATGACAACAGATAAAGTTTACAAAGTCTTTGAGAGATCTTAAAGAAACAAAGGAGTATTTATAAATTTGAGAGTGTCAACAAAACTGTGTCTAAATGAAATAAGATAATTTATATATACATGACACACAATCACTTTATTTTAAAACTAATAAATTCGGTGAACTTTAATATTCACAGGGAAAAATGATTTATGAAAAAAATCTGTGTCAAAGCAAAGTACCTCAATTTTTGTTTTATTTAAAAATTAAATTTTTGGTTTTAATATGAAAGGAGAGAAATTGAGTCTGTGTAATGGGTAATTTGGTAATGTGTAATGGGTAATCAGAGTAAACACTCTGAGTGTTTACTGATTGTTTTAAACCCTAAAATGAAAAAGTAACCAGACATACAATGTTTCAAAGAACACCACTTTAAAAGGAAATCCTGCTGCTAGAAGCCTGTGTCATTGCACTCATAGTTAGAAAGGAATACTTATTCATTTCACTAAGAATCAATGGATACTCACTTATAGAGTAGTAGCTGAATCTCTTCCATTCATCTCCAATTCCTGGCCAGTACATGTTTTCCTAAAAGGTTATATGTGTTTTATTATTGGCATTTCAATTTATTTGCTTTAATTCAGGTTATGGCTTGGTGAGATGTTTTGTTTGATTGATTAACTCCTCTACTAATTATGGTATGAAGAAGTCACTGCTGATAATGCATTCAAATATGCAAGAAAAAGATTAATATCAAAAGCATACAAAAACCAAAAAGAATATGAGTTTTCAAAACACAATTTTTAGCTGACAAAATGACTCACTAGGTAAAATTACTTGTTATAAAGCCTTCCTGTCAGAGTTAAATCTCAGTGTGCATAGGTAGAAGGGAGGGAAAATGAATTTTGAAAGTTCATTTGTCCAGTGCCTAAATGGCATGCATGAAGACACACAAACACACACACACACACACACACACACACACACACACACACACACACACACACACAGAGATAGTTAAATAGCTTAATAAATAAGAGATGGACAATAGATAAATTATTAATGGATGATAGAGATGATAGATATAGATGTTAGATAGAAGATAGATAAATGATATATGATAAATGAGAGTTAGATGATAGATTTATAGATTATAGATCGATAGTTGATAGATAGCAGATGGCAGAAAACTAATATAAAATAGACTTTTCCCTCTTATTTCTGTTAAGAAAAATATTTTAAATGTCACATATGGTAACTAATTTTTATTTTCTTGTAATAGTAAATGAAACGATTTCTAGGAAGATCTCATAGTACCTCTGAGAGGAGAGTATTCAGAGGGTCAGGCTTTTGGCTTCATTCCCAAGCTTACTGGAGACAGCTCTCCCTCTGGCTAGTGATTAGAGCTGACTGACAATTGAACAGCATCACCAAGTGAAGAAGCTCTTTTTAAATACGGGTTAATGGTTTTGTAAATTTAGTGCCTTGAGCAAAATTGAATTAAATATTTAGTCATTAATCTCAAACATTCTTAGCAATTGAAAACTTCACAATGTACCCAGATCCCATAAATTCAAGTAACTTTCTAGAAGCTTCCTCAAGCCAGCTGCGCAAAGGATTAGTGTGATATGAAGATGCATCCCCTGGGAAACCAGAATACTCAGGACCTGGTTGATGAGGTCAGCTAACTACTCTGTAGAGGCAGGGTCATGAATTAGGTCATACCAATGCCCACCTCTACATACCTTCAGGCATGTGGAATTATACACAGCTGTGAGGTAAACAAATGTAGATGTGTGCCTATGAACTGGTCAGGGTCTTCTGTGTAGACAGTATCCTCTGATTCTTTTCTGATGCAACTCTAATCAGTACTTCTAGGTTTAGTACCTTCAGTTCAGTAAGTGATAAAGGAGGTTGAGCCTTTAATGTTTCTTTTTATGATATTACCTAGATTCTAGGTGGAAATCCAAGAGAAAGACACTGCATAGTGTGTTGGCTTTCACCCACCTGTTCAATTTTCTGTGTGATTCTGTAATGCACTCAGTTAGACTGAGTGTGCTGTACTATAGTCACAGTCTGTTTTCATCAATTTGTTATAAATGTAGACATACCTGGGGAGAGAAAAAATGTCAACTGAGAAATAGCCTCCATCAGATAGTTCCATGGGCATGCCTGTGTTTGTTTGTTGTTCTATTTCTCTGCTGTTCACTTTGTTGTTGATTGGTGTGGGAGATCCTAGCCCACTGCAGGTGGTGGGCTAGGATCTGACACCTAAACAGGTGAACCTGAGTGATATAGGAACAATAGCTGTTTAGTTCATATTGTTATTCCTCCTATGGAGCTACTAACCAATACCCCCAGAGTTCCCAGGGACTAAACCACCAACCAAAAAGTCCACATGGTGAGATTCATGTCTCCAGCTGCACATATAGCAGAGGATGGCCTAATCAGTCATCAATGGGAGGAGATGGCCCTTGGTCCTGTGAAGACTCTATGCCTCAGTGTAGGGGAATGCCAGGACCAGGAAGCAGGAGTTGGGTGGGTGGGTGAGCAGGGAGAGGAGGGAGGAGATAGGGGGTTTTCAGAGAGAAAACCTGTAACCCTCCTGCTTGAGGGCTGATTTTTCAAACCCTGCCTGCCTCTCATAACCACACCTCTCTGCCCACCTCCTCCTACTTGCCACACTTCTCTCCAGGTTCCAGTTACATTGGAAGTCCCGCCTTCAGAGACCAAACAATGAGTTGCTGATTGGGCCAGCATGCTGACGAACTTGGGGGAGGGGTTTTGCCTTACTTAAGCTACTTGGTTTCACTTTTGTAAGTCAGATAATTAAATGAAAGATGGCTGAGTGAACACACTTCCGTGTCATCTAATTTTTAAGAACCTTCCACGTGGTTAAGGTAATGATATGGCTTGCCAGGTTCCCAACTCCATATTGCAGAAAACCCATTCTTATTGTTGCCGCTGGTCGGCAACAAAAACCAGGGATAACACTGAAATGTAAATAAAATAAGTATCTAATTAAAAAAAAAAAAAAGACCAGTAGCTGAGCAAGTAGGAACAGTAGCTGAGCAAGTAGGGGAAGTTAGCCTTTAAGCAGCAGTGGTTCTCTGTGCTCTTTGCTTTGGTTCCTGATCCGAGCTTCCCGCTTATGCTCCTGTCCCACTTACCAAACTGTAAGTCACAAAAAAAAAACTATCTTCCAAAAGTTGCTTTTATTCATTATAAGTATGATTTTGGAATCCTTATTCACCAATATTGTAGTTTATTTTGTTCTGCTAAAATAATTTTGGTAGCATTATATTCATTTCATTAATTAACTTTTACTCAGCAACCTATCAAATTTTAAAAGTGATTTTTCTTCTTTTTTAAGTTATCAAGGAGAAAATAATTAGATTCATTATATTTTAGTTAAGCGATTCTGAGTTTAATAAAATGAAAGAGATATTCATGCCGTTGTAAGAAGTAGGCCTCTGACAAAGTTCAACAAGTAAAAAGTACTTGAAGGCCTGGAGTCTAGCACCATATCCTACTATAGTGTTTAGTTAAGAAAGACTCTGTCCCAACGTTGTCATCTGGCATTTGTTATTGCACTGTGGCATTCATCCTCCATATATAAAATGAATATAAATGTAAAATCACCTAACAAACTTCAAAAGTATTAAACCCACTTGAGTGTCTGGATTTCTGCTGATAACCATGGTGGATCCCCTGTATCAAAATCATTGAAGATGGGATGCACTGGATAATGTGGCCTCAAATCTGATTCCTATCTTCCCTTCTGCTATCCTAGAAATGAGAAAAGAAAGACTTGGGATAGGACACTGTCAACACATTTTGTTGTTTGTTTTTAATTCCATGTTTGTTGCCAACAGTACATATGTAAATGGAGGGGTTAAGTTTCCTGCACATTAGTGATCTCACACTGGTTGATTATTTATCACATTGTCCAGGAAACATTTATAGATAAACACCATATACCATATTTAGCTTGGAAACTATTGCATAGCAGTATTTGATTATTAAGAACTTTACTATTTTGGACTATATGCAATCAATGTAGATTTATGGTACATATACATTCATTAATTATTTTCCTGCAAGTGTAAAAAACTGTTTTTGATGAGGATGTTTTTAACATGTCAAAGTAAGGTAAAAATTTGCTTATATTTTGAGATATGTCACAGGAATATCATAAACTAAGCTCAAATTTTCTTGTCCCAGTAACTGTCAAATTGTTTTTCTGAAAGTAGAAAGTACTCATGAAAAATTACCATATATTAAAAATATGTCTTTTGCTTCATTTAATTTTTGTTTGCTAGAGAATATTTGACAGAGCAAAGCAAGATTCTTCTCTTGAGTATCTCTTTGGCTCATAGAATTTTCTAATCTTAGGCATCAGACTTCAGGAAAGTACAGTGCCTGGTCTAAAATAATTTGATTATAGAATGCCACCTGTAAGATTTGGACATGGAATGGCTGTACCATTCTCCCAGAAGTCACTTAGAGATACAGTTGATACAAATCAATTTGTTTATACATTTACTGTAAATAACAAAGCTTCAGATAATAATTTGTGTCTCATCCTCTCACCTGACTCTAATATATCACAACCGTAATGAGACAAAAAGCTGGAGCTGAATTTACAAAAACGATATACATGATAAATTTGGATAGATTTTTTTAAAAGATTACGTGGTTTTTCTATTTTTAGAAAAATTATCAACAAATTGCTGTGTGATTTTTATAAATACTCAATATTTTGTTTTTATACATATTCCTTAAATATTATTCCAACATTATTAGAAACAATAGAGATAATATAGATATTTGTTCTGGTTGGTAAGTTTTTAGGTGGGAAGGGACAATGTTATATCAACTAGAGTTATTTGGGAAGAGTAATCTCAGTTATAAAAATGCATCCTTCAGATTGCTTGTAGGTAAGCCTTTGGATTATTTTCTTGATCAGTAATTGACAGAGTCCAGCCCAATGCAGGTGATGCCAGTCTTTCGAACACAGGCCTGGATGATGTAAGAAAGGCAACTGAACAAGATAATGGCAGTCCATTTGCTTGGTTTCTACTCCAGTTTTTGCCTTGAGCTCCTGTCTCAACCTCACTCAGTGATAGATTTTTTTTTTTTAAACTGGAAGTGTATGGTGGAGTAAAATGTTTTTCCCCATGTTACTTTTGATCATGGCATTTATTGAAGAAACAGAAACAGAACTAAGACAGTGATATTTGATTTTTATTACTTAATCAAGATTTTCTTTTGAAATTTTATGTATATGTGTGGTTTCCTGAATGTATTGAAGCTTACCGTGTGTGTGTGTAGTACCGCCAGAGACCAGAAGATGATGAGGAATCAACTGGAAATAAATTTCACCTGGTTGTAAGCTTATACGTGGATTTTATGAACCAAACCTGGGTCCTTTACAAGAGCAGCATAGTGAGCAGCATCCAGTGAGCAATCTCTTCTACACCTGTTACCTTTGTAAAAGATAAGAATTTTGATGATTTTAAAAATTACCACAAATATTCTTTGTCCTACACTTCCTCTTGCATCCCTTCCATGGACTCTGTTCATCTTTCCCAGACCCCGTGTATGTGTGTGTGTGAATAGAACCTGTTGAGTGTATTTAGTGTTGTTCATATGAATGGGATTGATACTTTGGATAGATAACTTAACAAGGATTTTGACCCTGGAGAAGACTGATACTTCTAATCTTAGCAGCCATTAACCCCTGCATGCATGCTTGTTTTCTCTTCTTTATCCATTTATTGTAATTATATGTCATCTCCACTATGTATCTAAATCATAGCTCAAAATTCATGTTAAACACTGAGATCACCTAGTTAAAGTGCTCCCTTTGAGACAGCTATGTTCAAATCCAACAGTTAAACACTGAGATCAACTAGT
>NW_022196903.1:40107403-40134300 GCF_008632895.1 Mastomys coucha
ATGTTCAAATCCAACAGTTAAACACTGAGATCAACTAGTTAAAGTGCTCCCTTTGAGACAGCTATGTTTAAATCCAACAATAAAGAAATAATTAGAATATGTAAATTTCATTAGATCTCCCTGAGTGTTTACATGACCAGAGATCACTAGTCAGCACCTCCCTCAAGGAGATTATTACACTGGCCAGTTCTTGTGTAATAAGAATAGTAATATGATGTTAATAAGGTTTTAATGCACAACTACAGGACAGTTTATAAATATTAGTATACAATATCTCAAATATTAAAAAAAATAGATGACATTTAAATTGTTATTTTTTTTCATGTAAGTACAGAAAGTGAAGTCTTTGTTTAGATTTGAAAAGAACACTTACAGGTGTGGGGATGGGAATGTTATAACTGTAGTGGAGATCGCTGCTTGCTGAGGGGAAGATAAGTGACTGGCTATGATAGCAGGAAATAATTTTAGGCCTTAAGGGTGTGGTAGCATCAGACTAAACTTGGACAGCAAAGACATTTCAGCTACTAGAGGAAGTCAGAAGAAGCCACTGTACCCATTGAAGTAACTCAAGCTGGAAGGTTAAGTAGCTTAATCATTTTCATTATACAGGCAGACATGGAGTTGAAAGAGACTCATTGTGAGAAGGTTATCAGAAGACCCTATAAAGACTGAGTTATGATGTGGGAATGGTGGAGTAAATGTACTGAAATAAAATAATCTATTATGTAAAGCTGTAAGTAAAGAACAAAGAATGTGTAAGAATCTGTGCGGAGATTGATTATACAAGGGAGCTATAGGCGACATAGTTAATTAAATAAAAATCATTTTGTTACATCAATCTTAGTATGTTTCCTTCATTTAGTTTTGAAATGCTTCAGGTTAAGTCAATGACTGTTGCACATTCTGTATGATAAGAATATGAAGTCACCAATTGGAGCATCAAGTCCTGTTAAGAAACAGAGCATTGTATTCAATATAACTTTGCATCACTACTATTCATAAAATAAAATTAATAAACAGCTTAGTAAAATCAAGCCAAATTGGAAGGCATGATCATCTTTAAAACATCACATTTTAAGTATTAGAAATAGCACATTGCTTTAATTTATGGTAAAAATAACCAGAACTACTTAGAATAAACATATGAAGTTATTAATATACTAAAACCATTATTTACCTAAAAGTAATATCCATCTCTATCTAGGCAAGCTAAAATCTTGCTATACCTATAATCTCATAAGTATTGGGAAATAAATCAAAGTAAACATTATTGAATGACAGCAGAAGAGATGGGAGCCATTGAGTATCCACAATACTAGTCCTAACTCTAAGAGAGGTTGACTGAGCTTTCTGATACATAAGTCAAAAAGGAAAACATAATGAGGTCTTCATAACATATATTAAAAAGTCAAAATAATAGAAACATTCTTGGCTGTTTGCCAAAGCTGAAGAAGTATATTATTAATATACAAGTGGTTAACCTGTTTTTTAATTTTTGTTTTGTTTTGTTTTTAATAACTCAGGTTGTCCTTAATCTTTTTGTGTAGCCAAATGTGGCTTTAAACCCTTGACTGTCTATCTCTTTAATCTTTTATGATGATGATGATGATGATGATGATGATGATGATGTTTATTTACATTCCAAATATTCTCCCCTTCTTCTTGGTCCCCCATTCATGAATTCTTCACCACATTCCCCCTCCCCTTTGCTTCTGAGAGGGTGCTATCCTCCACCAACCACCACCAGCATCTCCCTCCTCTGGGGCATCAGGTTTCTACAGGATTAATGGCTACTTTTCCACTGAGGCTGGTCCTCTGCATACTGAAGTCCTGGGTTTGAGTCTCATGACATGGAAAGAAAAAAAAAAACAGAAAAAAGAAAAAGTTTTCAAACTTCAGATTTAAAAATAATAAAAATATATACCACAGGTAATAATACAACAGATATTTAATTGTACTAATTTTAATTACATATAAAAGCCCTTTGGAGTCTATGGAGGTTCATTTGAGGGACTGTAAATTTTTTTCAAGATGAATTTAAATCAGGGATATTGTCCCTCAATCCCCTTTTCAGAAACCCATCTTTTTCTTTCCCAGAAGGTATGCAAAAGTATTAAGTGTAAATGAATTTACAGTGTGCAATATTGTTATCTTACAGCTATATATTTAAACAGGCACTAGGAACTTTCTTGAAGAACTGAATACAGAACCTCTCAGGTCCTTGCTGGGTGCAGAAATAGCTAAAGTATAGTGCTGTGGAGGACACTGTTAAATCCCTTCACAGCTTAAGATGAGAAGTGACTATAGGTAAGCCCATGAGAACCACTTCTCTCATTTCCTGCACTCTCTCCTTTTGGGAAAGCTCTCTGCTTAGGCAAAAAAGGGTGACACTCTTTTTACTCTTTCTTTTTTTCTTTCTGAGAAACTAATGGAAGTCTGTGCTCTGCAAGGAAGGGGCTTGGAAGTGACTTTAGTGGTAATTTAATAATTTATAGGACTAGAAAAAGACAAAATTAATGATAAAATGACTCTAACATGTCCTTTGGAAGGCAACAAAAAGTAACCCATAGAACAATATAGACCATTTTTGCTACAATTTAATGTTCCACACAAAGTACGTCCTTACTTCATCCCAGATACAATAGGCTTCTTTTGGGTGTATTTATCAAGAATTTTAAAACAGTCACACAGTTTCACATTATTAATCAATCAATATGAGAAAATACTATTTAATGATAAAATCATTAACTAAGGAATTAAAATGGATCATGTATGTGTTTTTCAGTTACTAAAATCACTTGAGTACATAACTGAATGGCAGAAAGAGGAATAGAAGATGCATATAGTATTATTATAATACAGATATATTAAGTTTTATGGAAATAAGTGTTCTTAATTTTAATGTGGGAAGTACAATATACATTATTCTCCTAAGTTTAAAGAAGGGAAAATTAGTCAAAGGGCAATAGATGATTTGTGAAAAATTACATCGCTATGAAGTATTGAAGCTAGGGGTTGTAAAGGGAAGTGGACATCAGGGGCTGGAGTCTGAAATATTAGGACACGATGTGTGATTGTTGAAGAACTACTTGTATCTGTAATGCAGGGTATACCACAAGTGTTTCTTCCTCTCAAAATATAAATGTACCCTTTTTCCCCATTATCATTATTGTTACCAATATCACCACCATCATCATCATCACTATCATCTTTATCTTCATTACTTTTCTGTATCTTTCTTTCTGAAGGTCATCTTGGGGACATATTTCAGATTTAACAGATGATAAACTTATCCAGCCTATACGAATATGACTTTTGCAATTAGATAGTATTTTCCTTCTCATCATACCCCCCATCTCCCTGGGGCCTCCAATCTATCCAGGGTTAGGTGCATCTTCTCTCACCGAGGAAAGACCAGGCACTACTCTGTTGTATATGTGTCAGAGGGCCTCATACTAGCTAATGTATGCTGTCTGGTTAGTGGCTCAGTGTCTGAGAAGTCTCATAGGTCTGGGTTAGATGAGACTGCTTGGTCTTCCTATGGGGTCCTCCGCCTCAACTCCTTTCAGCATTCCCCTACTTCTACCACAGGGGTTTCTGACTTCAGTCCACTGATTGGGTATAAGTATCTGCTTCTGACGCAGCTGCTTGATGAGCCTCTCAGAGGACAGCCATACTAGGCTCCTGTCTGTAAGCACACCATCGCACCAGTAATAGTGTCACACCCTGGAGCCTCCCTTGAGATGGATCCCATGTTGGGCCAATTACCGGAACTCCTTTCCCTCAGTCTCTTCTCCATTTTTGTCCCTATAGTTCTTTTAGACAGAAACAATTCTGGGTCAGAGTATTTGACTTTGGGATGGCAACACCATCCCTTCACTTGATGCCCAGTCTTTCTATTGGAGGTGGATTCTGCAAGCTCTGTCTCTCCACCATTGGGAATTTCACCTAAGGTCCCTCCATTTGAGTCCCTCTCACCTCCAAGTCTCAGGTATATTCTAGAGGGTCCCCACACCTCCCACCCCCAAGGTTACATATTTCTATCATTCTGTTGAATCTCAGGGCTTCTCTCCTGTTTTACCTGCCCCTAATACCTGATCATGTTCTCCTTTTCTCCTCCCCTTCGCTTTCCCACTCAGGTCCCTCCTTTCCTCTACTCCCCACATTTGCTTTCTTCTCCTTCCCAAGTGGGATTGAATCATCCTCACTTGGACCCTTTTGCTTGTTAATCTTAAGTTCTGTGGATTTTATCGTGGGTATTCTATAATTTTTTTTTTTGTCTAATATCCACTTACTAGTGAGTACATATCATGCATGTTCTTTTGAGTCTTAGTTACCTCATTCAGGATATTTCCTAGTTCCATCTATTTACCTGCAAACCCCATGATGTCCTCATTATTAATAGATGAATAGTATTCCAACATGTAAAAGAACCATGTTTTTCATTATTCAGGTGTGGGACATCTGGTTTGTTTCTAGTTTCTGGCTTTCACAGATAAGGCTGCTCTGAACATAGAGTGTCCAGATAGCATAGTGGGACATCTTTCAGATATATGCCCAAGAGTGGTCTTCAGGTAGATCTGTTTCCAAATTTTTGAGGGACCTCTAGATTTCCATAGTTGTTGTACCAGTTTGAAATTCCACCAGTAATGGAGAAGTGTGCCTCTTTCTCCGTATCCTTGTTGACACGTACTGTCACCTGAGTTTTTAATCTTAGGCATTGTAATTGGTGTAAGATGGGATCTCAGGTTTGTTTTGACTTGCATTTCCCTGATCACTATGGACTTTGAAATATTCTTTAAATGCTTCTCATGCATTTGAGATTCTACTGTTGTAAATTCTCTATCTCTATACCCTATTTTTGATTAGGTTGATTGATTTTTTTACAGATTAGCTTCTTGAGTTCTTTATATATTTTGGATAATATCCCTCTATTACCTGCCCACTCTCCTGGTATCTATTAAATATAGAACTGAAAGTACTAACTAGAGCAATAACAAAAGCAAAAGAAGATCAAGGGAACACAAATTGGCAAAGAAGTCAAGGTATCACTATTTGCAGATGATATGTTTGTATAAATAAGCGACCCCCAAAATTTTACCAGAGAACCTCTATAGCTGATAAACATCTTCAGAAAATTGGGTGTAATAAAATTAACTCAAACAAATCAGTAGCCTTCCTTTATACAAATGATGAACGGGTTGAGAAAGAAAATAGGGAAAAAGCACCCTTCATAATTGTCACAAATAATATAAGATAGTGGGATAACTCTAACCAAACAAGCTAACCAAACAAATGAAAGATCCATATGACAAGAACTTTAAGTCTCACAAGAAAGAAATTGAAGAAGACTTCAGAAAATGGAGAGATCTGTCATGCTCAGAGATTGGTAGGAATAACATATTAAAAATTGCCATCCTATAAGAGAAATCTACACTTTCAATACAATCCCAATCAAAATGCCAACATAATTCTTTGAAGACTTGGAAAGAGCATTTCTCAATTTCCTGTGGGGAAAAAAAACATTCAGGATAGCCAAAACAATTCTTAAAAATAAAAGAACTTCTGGGGGAGTAACCATCCTTGAACTCAAGCTGTACTACACAGCAATGGTGATAAAAACTGCATGTACTGGTACTGAGATAGAAAGGTTGATCAATGGAATAGAATTGAAGACCCAGAAATAAAACCACACACTTAGGGACACTTGATCTTTGACAAAGAGGCCAAAAATATATAATGGAGAAAATAAAGGATCTTCAATAAATGCTGCTGGTCTAAATGGCAGTTGGTATATAGGAAAATGAAAGTAGACACATATCTGTCACTTTTCACAAAGCTCAAGTCCACATGGATCAAGGACCTCAACATAAAACCAGATACACCGAATCTGATAGAAGAGAAAGTGGGAAAGATCCTTGAACTCATTGACATGGTGGGAAATTTCCTAAACAAAACTCAGAAGTCTCTGGTTCTAAGATCAAGAATTGAGATACTTTCTTTCTTTATGTTTCAAATGATATCTTCTTTCCTGATTTCCGCTCTCAAAAAAGAAAAAAAGAAAGAAAAAATAAAAACAACTCTGTTCCTTCCCTGTTCCTCCTGCTCACCAACCCACTTGCTCCTGATTTGTGGCCCTGGCATTCTCATACACTGGGGCATAGAACCTTCACAGGACAAAGGGCCTCTCTACCAGTTGATGACCCAACTAGGCCATTCTCTGCTATATATATGCTGCTAGAGGCATGAGTTCCACCATGTGTACTCTTTGGTTGGTGGCATAGTTCCTGGGAGCTCTGAGGGTACTAGTTACTTCATACTGTTGTTCATCATAAGTGGCTGCAAACCCTTCAGCTCCTTGGGTCCTTTCTCTAGCTCATTCATTGGGAGCCCTGTGCTCAGTCTAATGGATAGCTATGAGCCTCTACTTCTGTATTAGTCAGGCACTGTCAGAGCCTCTCAGGAGACAGCTATATCAGGCTCCTGTCAGCCAGCACATGCTGGTATCCACAATAGTGTCTGGGTTTGATGATTGAATATGGGAAGGATTCCCAGGTGGAACAGTCTCTGCTCCATAGTTTGTCTCTGCAACTCCTTCCATGGGAATTTTGTTCCCCCTTCTAAGAAGGAACAAAGTATCCACACTTTGGTCTTCCTTCTTCTTGAGTGTCTTGCGGTTTGTGGATTGTATTTTGGGTATCCCGAGCTTCTGGGCTAATATCCACTTATTAGAGAGTGCATACCATGTGTGTTCTTTTGTGATTGGGTTACCTCACTCAGGATGATATTCTCCAGATCCATCCATTTCCCTAAGAATTTAGGGACTGGAAGAGAAAGTAGCTCTGTGCACAGTGATACATTGTAAGCAATGGGAGAGAATGCATTAATTCTGAGGAAATCCAAAGTATTTTTGAATCCAAAGATATAAAAATGTGACAGAAGTGGCATAAAAATGGCTCTGAAGGAGCTCTCAGAGACTAAGCCACCAACCAAGTGCATAAATGGGCTGGTTCATGACCCCTGGCACATATGTAGCACAGGGAAATAATGTGCCTAATCCTGTAGAGACTTGATGCCACACGGAAGGTTATGGTGATATGGGTGAGGTGTGGTTGGGTGAGGTGGAGCATCCTCTGAGAGGCAAAGGGAAGAAGAGATGGGATGAAGAACTCTGGGAGAGGGAACCAGAAATAAAAAAAAGAAAAAAAATGGCTCTGCATGCCTCTGCATTTGTTTCTATCAGCTGCTGGATGAAGCTTCTCAGAAGGCAGATATGCCTGGGTCCTTCTTTAAGCATAGCAGAATATTATTAATAATGTCAGGAGTTGGTTCTTTACCATTTGATGAGTCTCAAGTTGGGTCATAGCAGTGGATCAATAATTGTGTCAAGTGTTGGCTCTTTTCCATTGGATTATTCTCAAATTAAGGCAGTCATTAGTTGATCATTCTTTTAATCCCTATTCCCTCCTTATTACTTCATATCTTGGAGCCTGGACAATTTTGGGGTTGAAGTTTTTGTAGGTGGGTTGGTATCTTTCTCCCTCTACTGTAAGTTCTTCCTGGTTACAGGAAGTGGGCAATTGAAGCTCCAAATCCCCGGCTTCTAGGCGTTTGTTTCAGTTAGGATCATCCCCATTGCCTCCCAAGAGTCTCCTCTGTTCCAGGGTTGTGGGTCAAGGACACCACAAAAAGACTTACAAAGTAAAATAACCTGGGCCCATGGAGTTGCACAGAGACTAAACCACCAACCAAAGAGCATCCCTGAGATGGACATAGGCCCCCTACACATATCTAGCAGATGTACAGCTTGGTCTTCAGGTGGGTTCCCTAACAATGTGTGCATGGGCTCTCTCTGACTCTGTTACCTGCCTTTGAAACTCTTTCCTCTAGCTGAGCTGCCTCATCTGTCCTCAGTCAGACACAATGTACATAATCCTGCTGCAATTTGAAGTGACAGGGAGAGTTGGTACCTATCTCTGATGAGAAGGGTAGGAGGGAATGGTAGAGGGAATTATGAGGGTGGGACTGGGAGGAGAGGATGGATGAGGACTCTGATTAGGATATAAAGTGAATAAATAAGATTAGAAAAGAATAAAAACTAAAACATAGAAATACATGGGAAAATAACCTTACCTATCTACTTGTAAATAACTTAGTGGGAGAGAAGAGGAGGGAAGGTGGTGGTAGAAAGAGAGAACATGATGATAGAAGTAGAACTGGTTAGAAAGTAGATCAGTGGGAGGAATGGGACAAGGAAATGTTATGGCATAAATACTGTTGTAATATATTATATAAACATACAAAAAAGTCATGATGAAACCATTATTATGCAAATTTAATATACCCTAATGAAAATATAAAGAGGAAAACAACCAACCAACCAACCAAACAACAACAACAAAAACAGGCTCAGCAGTCAAAAGCATGTATAATTCTTTTTCTGGAGGACCTGAGTTTGGTTCCTGCACCCTAATCCAGTAGCTCACACCTGCCTGTAACTCCAGCTTCAGGGGACCTGATACCCTCTTCTGGCCTTGCAGAGTACTACACTCATATGTCCATGTCCATACAGAAGTGCACTTATAGACATGTAATTATTTATTATTTTTATTTTTCTTACAGTCCAGTCATTATCCCCCTAATGGTCTCTCCTCCCACAGTTTCTCATACCATTCCTCTTCCCCCCTGTTTCCAAGAGAATGTACCCACCCATACCCACCCTCTCACCCCCCTCCCAGGCCTCCCTGTACCCTGGGGCTTCAAGTATCTTAAGGATTAGGTACACCTTCTCTCACTGAGGCCAGATTAGGCAAAATTAAAAGATCACAGCAGAAGATAAAACTTAAAGCTTTGAAAAATATTTTGGGATCAACTATAAAGGAAAAAACGAAAGCAAAACATAGCATACTCTCAAATATATCCCACGTCTTGAATAGCTATACTTAAATTTTTCAGACTTGAACATAAATTTTATGTAATTTAAAGTAGTTGAAGTATGTAGGTAAAATGTGTGAGCTGAAACAGCAGCACATTCCTCAAAAAGGGCTAGAAAAATCAGCTTTCTAACTTGTGGAAATGCTTCTTAGGGTATATTGATTCTGATTTCAGTGAACTAGCGCAAAACGAATTCATGAATTCATGAACCTCTGGTATTTGTGCTGATTCTAAGTCAGACTTCTATTCTATAAAAGGAAATGTACCTTAGAAGATTTAGGTAAGCTTAAAGAAATTTTGTTGCTGATATAGAAATACAATAGTTTCAAAATCATGCTGCAAGAAGTAGTTTGTAATGGCACATTTTTGCATTTTATATGATTAGATATATAACATTGGTATGACAATGTGCTAAATATTAACACAATAATGAATAAACACTAATACAAATGGAAGCGTGTTCAATATCTTTCAAAGAAAATACCTCATTTACAGATCTCTTTGGGCTCTTCGGGTTCTATTTATATGTGTTCTTCACAATTAACATGCTAAATATTAATAAAAATTTACTACTGACTTTTAACAAAAATGAAAGTACATTTCATTTGAACAACATGATATATAATTTATGTTGATATTATTGTAGTAAGATGTTAAACTGAAAGTTGGGCTTGTGTAAATTCTGTGTGCATGTGTTTATATTTGTGTGTGTGTGTGTATTATGTGATTTGAACTATTACTAACTGCCTGTTTTGATTTATTTTTTCTTAAACTAAGTAATAGATAATATCCTGCTGCCCATAGCTAAAGCAACTTTTCCTACTTTTGAAAAGGCTAGAGGTAAAAAAATATATAACTATAACAAAATACCATTTTCTTGGTTTAAAATGTCTGGCTTCCTTTTGGGTTTTGGTATTTTAAAGGTATCCCATGTTTATATTTTATCATGTGAGATAGGAATGAAATTATTTATAACTGTTGCCTGCAACATTCAATTGTTACTACTGTGATTACATTTACTTGCTCCAATCAAGGGAAATATTTATCCTGGGCACAGCTGCTAGATTTCGGGTCCAGCTTTCATTGATCCTTTCATCCATCAATCACTGTTGATTTTTACTGAAGCTAACTTGAGCTAAGATTTATAAATTTGTCAATGGAAGCATAAACATCTTTATACATAAATAATAAACTCAGGATTCTGGATATTTTAGTAGTTCATTCTATTGGTTTAAAATCTATCACAAATGCTATAAAATTTTCTAATAGAAATATGCATTTATATGTTGATTCTAAGGAAATATACTTAATACAAATAGTAAAAATAATGATGATTTAACTATTTTGACTTTCTAAGTTAATTAGATTCATTTATTACTTGGAAAACTTTCCTATAAGACCTACATGCTATGTAGATAAGACAAACACAGTTATGAACTATGGTCACAATATGTATACATTTATAGGTACATTTTTTTTTTTTTTTTGGTTTTTCGAGACAGGGTTTCTCTGAGTAGCCCTGGCTGTCCTGGAACTCACTTTGTAGACCAGGCTGGCCTTGAACTCAGAAATCCACCTGCCTCTGCCTCCCAAGTGCTGGGATTATAGGCGTACGCCACCATCGCCCACCTTATAGGTACAATTTTTAATTTTAAGTCCAAGACTTCTCACTTTGAAAATGTATGTTTATTTACATATGTAAGTTAGTCTAGGTAAATTTCTTTAATTCAGATAAGGTTTGAGCATCAATGTTTATAGTGCTTCATTTTAATATACTACATTAATAGGAGACCAATTCTGTTCCACATAACAAATTAACTAAAGTAGAAGAGATATAAAATTAACTTTTAATTGAGAGAAATGACAAAATAATTGATTCTGTTGATTGCTTCTTATAATTCAACATTTTTACTTTTAAATATATGAAATATTTAAACACAGAACCAACACATATAGATAGAATAAATCATTTCATTTTCTAAATTGCATACAAACCTAAGAGGGGAAAGGAAAGATGAGTAATGGTGTTACACACAAATTTACCACAGAGAGTTCAACACACACTGGTTAACATCTCTAGAGTTGTCTGTAGGGATAGTTTATAAAAGCATAGAGGATCCTTTTTGTGTGACCCTGCTCATCTCTCCTTGTTCTGGTAGAAATTGTTAGTGTACTTTAAATAAAAATTACTGGTCATTTTCAGACATGAGATATATGGAAACAGGTTAGGGTGACATTAATTTTTAATCTTAACAACCTTGAGATATTTTTTTGAATTGTGTGCCAATAATGTATTGCAGGGTGGATGTTTTATATGGTACTTAGTAATAGTAGAGAGTCATGGTCACAAGTGAGAGTAAATTTTAATAGTTCAGAAAAGTTATTAACTTTGAAAGCATTTTGTCTTAATGTTAAACTTGAATGCAATGCACTTTTAACTTCTATTTATTTACATTTGTTTACATCCATGTATTTTAACTAGTGTTGTTACAATACAAGAGTGTTGCTTTATCCTATCAATTATGAGTAGTCTTGGATACCTTGCTATATTTAATTTTCTATTGCAGTCTCAGTTTTTCATGACTTAGAATTGCTTGAGAGTGTAATAATTCTAGAAGCAAAGGAAGCAGAGTGAAATGGCCCTAACAAAAATATCCTCTCTGAAAATAGCAAAAACAAATGTATGCTTGTAATTTGAGACACAGCTGCCTGTTTGAAATAATAAACAGCCTCTAAATTAACACATAATTGTGATATCTATTAATTCTTTGAATTAAAGTAAAAACAAAACAAAGAAAAAGAAAACTATAGTCTGAAGATTTATTTGCATTTGAGTCACAATTTAATTTTAGCCAGTACCTTTTAATCTTTTAATTTCATTCTTAAAGAGAGTAGTTACCACCTATATTGTTTATGGCATATACAGTGAATTATAATTATTAAAAATTATAATGCCTACGAAAAGCTCCGTTTTCCCTATGTAACTTCCTGATTCATAGCATTTTCCTCTTTTTTGTGAAATAGAAAAAAATTATTTCTTATTTTTTTGGTAGCTGTAGAACATAAGAGAGGAGAGACATTGAACAAATAATTCCAGGCCTCATTTGAGCATTTTATGCAAAATTGCTTCTCTGGAACTAATTGGCCCTGTTTAGGCTTCAGATGGGTTATGTAGAGACAAGACCAGCACCATGCTGAGCATTTTAATAAAATAAGGAGCAAAATATGCACAAGTGAAAATTAAAGGCAGTGACTAGGGGGCCTGGAGGGATGACTCAGTGGCTGGCTATGAGTCCTTATTGCTTTCCCAGAGGACAATGGTTTAGTTCGCAACAAGCTCACAGTGGTACACTACTACTTTAAATTCAGTTCCAGGGTCAACAATAGTTTCTGTCATCTGTGGGCTTCTGCATGCATGTTGTTTACATAAACTCCTTTAAGCTCATAAACACACATACATATAAATTCAAAATGCGTAAATACGTGTTTTCTAAAACCAAATAATGAGTTGTGAAAAGCTGATTCTTTTTAAAAATTCACTGGGGAAAGTTGCTAAAGTCCTTGCTTCAAAAGTGCAAGTACTCAATTTAACTCTCTACACTCATGTAGTGGTAAGTGCAGGTGCTGGAGGAGGTGGAAAGCGGGCAGACAATAACCCTGAGGCTTATTGTCTAGCCAGCCTAGTCTACTTGGTAAACATCAGGCAAGTGAGAGACTTTAAAACCAAGATGGAAGGAATTAAGGTATGAAATATGAATTTGGTCTTTGACATATATATATATGGATGTATATCCATATATATATATGCACATAGACAGTGCACATAGGATTCATGTTTGAATACTGTGAGAATTCACTATGAACAATGAATCCAATATGTAACCCATGTCAGGTGAATAGTAATGCTCCAAATCCAATCTGTGTATTACATATTTTTAGATGTTTCTTGTGAGTCAGAATTCACAATTATTTTCAGGAAAAAAAATGTTATTCAGAAACCACCTAGTTCATTGCATGTGACTATGCAGTCACATCATCTTTCTTGCATGCTTCTCTGCCCTTTCCAAGGGCTCTACTTGGCTTATTAACAAGACTAGTAAGATTGCTGTTGCTCATGGTTATAACCCTTCCCACACCAGTGACTGCTCAGAGATCTGAGAAGGATGCTGAATCCAGTGTCCCATGAGCTTCATTCAACAAGTGACTTATTAATCCATCCAACTCAAAACCACTCAAACACAATCTCCATGGTATAATACTTTTTTTTTCACTATGCGTCATTGTGGAAAATGCCAAGCCTTTCTCCTTCACAAAGTCACAAAGGATGGATAATCACTTGGATTATTAAGGTCTTTTCAGTTTTAGCCATATTAACTTAAAAATAAAATATGACCTCACACTAGCTTGTGCTTTTCCTGCCTCCACCTTCCAAGCTTAAGACTACAGTGCCATGCCCACTCATCTACTCCAGTTACGTCTGCAATATCAGGGGTAAAAACCAAGGCTGATATTTCCTGATAATAACATTTCCATTTTATCTGGACATTTTCTTCTTGAAAATATACTGCATTTAAATTTACCTGTTGACTACAAAAAGTATTGCTAAATTTTATATTTTCCTGAATTATTCCTAAATAATGCAGACAAAGCATTTCTTAAGCTTCAGGCAATACAAAAAGGTGGCAGTACAATGCCATAATCTATCTATCTGCCTTCCTTCCTTTCTCTCTCTCTCTCTCTCTCTTTCTCTCTCTCTCTCTCTCTCTCTCTCTCTCTCTCTCTCTCTCTCTCTCTCTCTCTGTTGTTTATTTGCTCTGAGAATCTTCTACACTCAATACTGAAGACGATAAAGAGAAAATATTTCCTCTATTTCATTGCCTAGATAATGTGAGCTAAGGAAAGTTTTTTTTTTAATTTTCTTTACGTTTTTGTTTTTGTTTTTGGAAATCCTTGTTTCTAGTTCTTTCTCTAGTTGCAATTAACATTAATAAATGAGTACTCATCACATGCTCTGGAAAATACTGTCTTCTTCCCAATGAGGCATGAATAAAGTCAAGCTAATTTGTTTCCATGATCAGACAGGCTATTTTCTACAAGAGTTGAACTCCAACATTCCCTGTTTTCCACAACAAATTGACAACTAAGCTAATCTTTCTTAATGGGTTCTTCTGTGGTGGACCACAACATGTACACGGTAACTGACAGGTTGCTAAGTTCAAATGAACACTACATATAACATCTTATATGGAAGAACAGAAAGTGACCTCACTCAAAAAAGTATATTAGAATACAAAAAGGGAATATAATATTTTCCCCATAATGTTGCCAATAAAATTATTTTGAAATGTATTGCAGGAGACATTATGGTTTTACATATTTACCAAAATATTAGTTTTAGTTTTTAAATTAAGAAAATATTAAGGTGTTGCTAAATCTATTATCCAAATATTTCACCAAAATAATTTAATCACTACTAATTTATTGATTTTTCAAACCAAAGTAAACTTTATATTATTTCATAGTCAGTACAAGTTTCTAATGAAAAAAATTAAATCATATATAAGCTATATTGTCCGAATAGTATGGCATCTAATACAGAAAGTCACTGAAATAAGCTATAACTCTTTACATAAATTAAAGCACAATTATTTCTTAGCAATGAAACCAAATTTCATGTTGGTTTAAGTTCTTATTCCACTGATTAAAATATACTCAGATAGATTTCAGTGGTTCAATATAGATATATGTTAGAAGAATATTAAATAAAATTCTGTGGCAATCTCTTCTAACAAAATTTATTCAAAAACTCACTTTCTAAAATGTGGAACTCATTATATATCTTATAATCTCATATCATAACATCTTATATATGCTCATATCAGATGGAGTATAAATGCACTTTTTTAGGATTCAGTTCCTATGACTTAGTTCTTTTCTAATGTAAAATTATTACTCTTTTAGATGATTATTAAGACAGCCAAATAAACACAATGTTAGATTTATTTTAATATTTGCTAAAAGTATTACTTGTGGCAATTTGCATATTGGTGAACTACAAACTAAACAAGAGTCAGGACTTGTAGCCTATCTGTCAAACTTTTCTGAAACTAAATATAGGAAGAAGAAATCAAAGCAAACAAACAAACAAAAAAAAACAGAAAATCTCCTCTGAGATCAAAGGGGTATCCCAACTAAAGCTATCTCAATCAAAATTTTGCTGACCTCTTAAAAACTATCCATTCCTTCATTCCTTGTTATTTTCATATGGCATTTGTAATCAAATTTCCCATTTTTATCTGTAACACTCAATCTCCACATTGAAGTGACATTTGTAGCTTGTTTTGTTACTTTGTATTCTTTTTCCCACCCCTTCTGTTTAATTTTGTTCCCATCACTAGATAGGAAAGAAAGAATAGAGGGAAGGAGAAAAGGAGGGAGAGGGGGAGGGAGGGAGGGTGGGAGAGATATGCTTGAATCTAATTACTTTTTTGGTTCATCTTTGCTTGCTGATCTTCTTTGCTGCTCATTTCCCCCATACTTTATTTCCCCAGTTTCCTCCCCTATAACTAGAAGGAAGAATAGTGGGTAGAGAGATGAGTCTAATTTCTTTCCTTGTGTCTCCTTTGAGCATGACTACTAATAAATTAGAAGTGCTACCCTGAATGACCAACAACCTCCCACTTCATATATCAGGGCTCTAGCATTTATATACCCTCTGAAAAAAATTCCAGAAATCATGAAATCCAAATGTTATATACTTGCAAAATTATTTGAAGCTGGTAAAACTATGCCTCTGCTAAAGCATGAGGTAAATCATAGTCAGCCGCTACAAAGCAGCCCCATAGCCCCACACCTATTATTAAAATGAAAACATATAATACTTTTGTGTTTTTAAAGAATCCAAAATGCCAGAATTCTGACTACATGGATTCACTTTTGTTTTGTTTTGTTTTTTAAATTCCATCAAGATTCTGTTAACTCCTGGTAAACAGACTCCTAAAACGAGACCTCCAAATTTTTTTATTAGATATTTTCTTTATTTACATGTCATATGATTTCTCCTTTCCCAGTTTCCACCCCTAAAAAAAAAAAAACAGACCAAAAAAAAAAAAACCCAAAAACCAAGAACAAACCCCTGTTGCCTTTCCCCCTCCCCATGCCTGCCACCCCACCCTCTCCCACTTATTGGCCCTGGCATTCCCCTACACTGGGGCACAGAACCTTCACAGGGCCAAGGGCCTCTCATCCCATTGATGATCGACTTTGTAATCCTCTCCTATACACATGCTGCCAGAACAATCAGTTCCACCATGTGTACTCCTTCATTCCTTCTTAAAAGTGGGAAGAAAATACTCATGGAAGGAGTTGCAGAGACTAACTATGGAGCAGAGACTGAAGAAAGGGCACACCAGCCTGATATAGCTATCTCCTGAGAGGCTCTGACAGTACCTGACTAATACAGAAGTAGAGGCTCACAGCCATCCATTGAATTGAATACAGGGTCCCCAATGAAGGAGTTAGAGAAAGGACCAAAGGAGCTGAAGGTTTTGCAGCCCCTTAGGATGAACAATAATATGAGCTCACTAGTACCCTCAGAGCTCCCAGGGACCTCCAACTTCTTGATAAAGGAAGAATAAAGAAGTAAATTTGTTAATCTGATAGAATTGTCTATCTCCTCCCTTGTGCTTTATTAATCCTAGGTCTGTTTTCTTCCTATAATCAGATATCTGAGACTCAACAGCTTTGGTCATCCGTAAGCAGACATATGCATGTTTAAGGGTATGCTCCCAGCTTCTTCTCAGTTCTACAGGTAAAGTTGCAAGAACATGTGCAAGAGGGAGAGATCACATCTGCAGTTTTGCTGTTTAATTATAGTGTTCTCTTGAAAATACACACTGGGGTGCCATATCTACCCATTTCCAATGACAGTCTCAGTGAGAGGAACATACTGTCATTGGGAAGGGTTAAGTGTGGTAGCTCAGTTTGTTTTGTAAAGAGAACACCTATGTTTAATATCCCACTGAGAGAACATGGGTGCATGGTAGAGGAATGTGATCCTAAAGCAGGAAGTTTTCCAAATTGTTTATTTTCATAAAGAACTTCTAATGTGAATATCCCTACCAGTGTGATTAGAATGTGATTAAAACTATTTCTTAGTTCATATATATATATTAGCTTTTAGTTTTTTAGGTTTTTTGTAGCCCTGGCTCTCCCGGAACTCACTCTGTAGACCAGGCTGGCCTTGAACTCAGAAATCTGCCTGCCTCTGCCTCTCAAGTGCTGGGATTAAAGGCAGGCACCACCATTGCCCAACTTTCTTACTATTCTTTAAGCATCATGAAGTCAATGGAACTTGTTCATATGGCTTTCAAGTTAAGATATTTAATTAACAAATATTAGAAAAATTTTATGTTTATGCTATTCATGTATAAGATAACACAGAAAATAGTTTCTATTTTCCCTCACATTACTCAATCAATTCTACCTGATTATTAGAGATTAAAAGTTTTTTATTAAAAAATAAAAAATGGAAACAAAGAAAATAAAAGCCATCTCCAACAATGTAAAATATTTCACACTGAAACATGAAGAGAAAAAAAGGTGACCAGAGTGAGCTTGTTTTTAATTGTGTTGTTCTTTTAGATTTTAATTGATAATACAATTTAAATCTGATGGTATATTCATTAAAATATAGGAAGGAATAGGTTGGTCATAGTGATGAAAGAGATGAAAAAACAAGAACAAAATTAAATCTGGTCAAATTTCTGAATGCAAGGAGTGTCCACATTATTTATTTGATTGTCACAGAATCAGATGTGAGTTCTGAAGTCATTCTGGTGAGGAAAACTTTCTCCCTTGCTTTCCTTTAAAGTTACCTAAAGGTAAGCAGTTTTCTTACTTGGTCTTTAGAAAATTATAATTTCCCTCTGGACCTCTCCAAAGGAGAGATCTTCCTATCTGAGCCAAGGTCTCACTTTTCAATTTGCCTAAGTTCTCCCTAGAGTTTTACATTTCTCCCTTTCTAAGAACATAGTAGTGTCTGTGGAATCACCATGCTAAATACTCTAAGTAGCATACAGCAGACTCCTGGAAAGAAGGCCTGGTAAATTCTCCCATAGCTAATATAAGCACAAAAACATGCTAAATACAATATGGGGGGGCATATTGAATTTCACTGTGGCATTAAAACAGAATGAAGTTAGAGAACCCTCAAAGTCTTAACAATGGTGCTATGAGACAGAGGGTAAAATCATGCTGAGAGAGGATATTCTACACAGATCTCGTACACAAAGGTAATAACCATTATATGAATAGGCATCCGGTCACAAAGACAAGGTTTACAAATCCTAAAGTTTTGGAATCCTAGTATGTGGTAAAAGTGTCCCCAAGACTTTTCTGAGATAAGAGACTTGCTACCCTGAGAGGCACTAACTCGAGGTCATGAAACCTTTGAGAGGTAGGCCTTAGGATGAGGTCCTTATATATTTAGAGCTTGGGATATTTCTGTCATTAGGTCTTCAGGTAAACTTTATTACAGAAAGCTTGCACATAAAAATATCCACACATCGATATTAACCAAACCCAAAGTCTTTACATCTCAAAGAACTTTTACACAGTTAGAATAGATGTTTGGAATAGAAGCAATGGAGCTTCTCAATGGATTTTGTACTTTCTTTATCAAGCATTTTTTGCATTTGTCTACAATGAAAAATAATGTTTCTTATGATATCCTCCAGAGGGTTGTTGAACAATGAGCAGGCCTGGCTCTGGTTGCTATCCTTATTATCTTCGTTGTCATATGACCATGAGCCTCTTTGTGCACTTCAATCATGATTTGCCACCATCTGCTGTCCACGCCTAGGACATCCTGATAAGAACATTCAACCTTAGACTAAACTCCAAAGACCAGAAGCTAGTTCCCCTTTCTTACAAGTAATCTATGTCACATATTGCTAATAAAAATGATGAAAAATAATACAGCATTTTTAGTTTTTCACCAATTCTGTATAACACATGAAAGCTTACTAGATTGGATAGCCTTTCTTTTTCTTAAGACTTATTTTTCTTTTACTTTATTAGTATGTGTGGACATATGTACATGTGAGTTCAGGTGCCTATGGGACTCCAGAGGTGTTAAATTTCCTGGAGCTGGAGTTAAAGTTTGCTGTGAGGCAGCAAACATGATTGCTGGGAAATAATCCCTTGTCCTCTACAAGAACAATACTTGCTCTTAACAATTTTTTTTTAAGTTTCCTGTCAGTTGTTTTAATATTTTTTTCTCTCTCACACCAAACATTCAGACCATAGCCCACAGCCTCCCTCTCACTTCTCTTCTGGCTCCCACCTCTCCTCCAGACCCACTGTCCCTCTGCTTCCCTTCAGAAAAGGGCAGGTCCCCAATGATAGCAACCTAACTCACCATAAGAGTATACATTAAGGCTAGGCATAGCCTCTATATGAGGATTCATGTCAAGGCTGGATGAGGCAATCCAGTAAGAGGAAAAAAGTCCCACAAGCAGGCATAATGGTCAGAGACACCCCCACTCTGAATTTTAGGAGTCCAACAAAAACTCCAAGTGAAATAACAACTATGTATTCAGAGGGCCTGGTGCAGACCCATGCAGGCTCCTGGTTGCTGATTCAGTCTCTGTGAGTCCACTTGAGCCTTGATTACTTGATTCTGAGCCATCTCTCCAGTCCCCTAGAGAGTCCTTCTTTTTTAATGAAAACAAACAAACAAAAACCTTCTAGGTCAGTGAGAAGGTTTAGTTTAAGTATTAGAGCCCTTGCCCTGCAAGGCTAATGAACTGAATTTTATTTTTTTTTTCAGACCCACAGGAGAGAAGTGATTCTTGAAGGTTGTACTCTCTCACTTCCACATGTATGTATTCCATGTACAACCATGACACAAACACATCTTCAGTCATATACACCTGTAGTCACACACATATGCAAACAGATATGCAAAATAATCATAACTATAGATATACATGAAGAATTATAACTTTTAAAATACTTTCATTTTTTTAAAAAAGAAACACTATTTAAATATAAAAACATCTGGAAAGCCTATTACATTGTTTCAGCACAGGTTGTCACCTCTAGTTCCATGGGTTGGCAAAGTCAGATAAAAATGAACTTACAGGTAGGGCTATGATATAAGGGAAAAGGGACTGGGGTAGCAAAGGAAGATATCAAGCAAATCTTGCATGTCAACAACCTAGGCCCAGTGTTCCTGTTGACAAGTGTGATACCAAGCTGCACACATTTTGGCCTTGTCACTGAGAGCTACCCCAAATATTCATGTATTATGTCACTAATTTTAATTGTTTTTTCTACAGCTCAGCACACCAGGGAGAACATGTGTTCTCCCTGTGCCAGCATATAGCTTTATATGCAGATGACCTGGCTGTCACATAACTAACATGCTCTATTTTACAGTAAAGAATTCTCTGTTCTCACTTCTAACTGATCATCAAATAGCAGATTATGTTATGTGAGATTTGATAGGACCTCAGTTGGTTAATAAAAACTGTGCATATCATTAAAGAAGTGTTTTATATTTTTATGGAGTCTGTAATAACATTAAACTAATGATAATTTACTACATTTGATAAACATATTATGCCTGTGGGAATCTTTAACACAAGAGGAATTTCAGGGAAGGAGATAGAGAAATGTCTAACTTTGAAAATTGTATGAATAGCTCTTTCCTTTTTAATAATTAACTAAAATACAGTAAGATAAAAAAAAAAGCAAACACATTGGAATTGAACAAAACAAACAAGCAGAAAGATAAGATACCAAGAGAAGAAAGAGGAAGCACAGCTGCTACTGGAAACATACTCATGACATAATTTCACAGATTTTCTTCCAACTTAAACATTACAGGGGAGGACAATTTATTGTTTGGGTTTGGGTTTTTATTTGATGTTAGTTCAAAGTATATCATCCTTGGGTTCAGCCTGAAAACACAGTATATAGATACATATATATATATATATATGTATGTATGTATATGTATATATATATATGTAATTAGAACACCTATTAAACTGTCTTCTGTTTTCGTGGATATTATTTTTTTCTGGTTCAAACTGCGATATTTAATCTGCAGCTTCAGAGGCAAAGGCTGTGTCTGAGAGTAGTTCTCCATAATCTGTGTATCTTTGATTTTTTTTCAAAACCTACTTTTAATGATGGTTCTTAAACTCTTTAATCTCCCTTTTAGCCCATTGCCTACAAGAAGTAATGGAAAAGAAAGGATGCTGGGTAGGGGTGTGAGTGGACCTGTTTAGAAAAGTCTTTTTTTTTCTTTTTATTGTATATTTTCTTTATTTACATTTCAAATGTTATCCCCTTTCCCATTTTCTCCTCCCCAGAAAACATGTACTCAATCCCCTTTCCCCCTTATTCTTAGGAGTTTTCTCCTACCCACCCTTGAATTCCCCTACCCTGGGGCATCCAGCCTTCACAGGACCAAGGGTCTCTCCTCCCACTGATGCACAACAAGACCATCCATCCTCTGTTACATATTCGACTGAGCCATGGGTCCTTCTATGTGCACTCCTTGTTTGATGTTTTAATCCCTGGGTGCTCTGGGGGTTCTGGTTGGTTGATATTATTGTTCTTCCTATGGAGTTACAAACCCCTTCAGATCCTTCAGCCCTTTCTCTAACTCCTCCATTGGAGATTCTGTGTTCAGTCCAATGGTTGGCTCCAAGCATCTGCTTCTATATTTGTCAGGCTCTGTCAGAGCCTCTCAGGAGACAGGTATCTCAGGCTCCTGTCACCATGAACTTCTTGACAACCACAATAGTGTCTGTGTTTGGTGACTACATATGGGATGGATCCCCAGGTGGGGCATTCTCTGGATGGCCTTTCCTTCAGTCTCTGTTCTATACTTTGTCTTCATATTTGCTCCCTTGAGTATTTTGTTCCCCTTTCTAAGAAGGACTGAAGCATCCATACTTTGGTCTCCATTCCTCTTGTAGTCTGTGAATTGTATCTTGGGTATTCCAAGCTTCTGGGCTAATTTCCACTTATCAGTGAGTGCATACCATGTATGTTCTTTTGTGATTGGGTTACCACACTCAGGATGATATTTTCATGTTCCATCCATTTGGTTAAGAATTTCATGAAATCATTATTTTTAATAGCTCAGTAGTACTCCATCATGTAAATGTACCACATTTTCTGTACCCATTCCTCTGTCGAGGGACACCTGGGTTCTTTCCAGCTTCAGGCTATTATAAATAAGGCTGCTATGAACATAGTGGAGCATGTGTCCTTGATATATGTTGGAGAATCTTTTGAGCATACGCCCAGGAGTAGTATAGCTGGGTCCTCATGTAATATTATGTCCATATTATAATATTATTTTCTGAGGAACCTCCACAGTAGTTGTACCAGCTTGCAATCCTGTTCTTTGGAGCAACTCCCATCTACATTGTCTGGAAATTAGCAGTTCAGTCCACAGGTTAGCGGTGACAGCTCCATCTACTGGCACACATACATACTTTAGGGATATACCAGTATTCCAGTTCAGTAGAATCCGGATAGCAATCAGCAGTGGAGGCATGAGGCATGACCTAGCAAAGACATCCAGGCCTCAGCCTCAGCATGAGTCAGCAGGAGGGACCAGAAGGAACCAGAAGGAACCAGAAGGAACAGCAGGAGAAGTTCTTGGCTGAGCCTCTCCCAGGGAAGCAAAGATCAGCAAATACTTGAGACCCACAAGTGTTGCACAGTTAGTTGTACCAGTAATCCAATGTCCATCTTTGTCATTCTGTGGAGTTCTATTTATATCCTCCAAACATCATATATCCTCCATGTGTTTTGCCTCAGCACATGTCTGTCTCAGCTGACATCACTCTTCCAATCATCTAGATTCTTTGGAAGAGGCAATAAACTATAGTATGTCACCAGAATATTTTGGTGCATTTCTCCCTATGGAATCCTGACAAATACAGCTCAACTATGTAATGTAAGGTGTACCAATTCATGAGCATAGTTAGCAAAGAATCTCTCATCACATGTCCTTTCATGTGCTTGTTTTAGCAGAACAAGCGCTCTCCTTTTCTGCGTCAGCAAAACTTTTCTTCATGAGTCTGCCTTAGTCTTTTACCTGAGTCCACTTCAGCTGAAAGTTTCTTCATGTGTTTGCCCCCGCAAAACACCATCCAACTGACTTTCCAAATAACCTTTAAGTTTCCACTTCGCATCAGTGCTGAAGGTATCACTAGAAGCAGTAAGGATTGAGAGGTGGCCTGAACTCAAAGACGAACACCAGAAAAGGGAGCTATTTAAGCGTGCTCTAAGGGTTTACTTCTTTGTTTTTGTTTGTTCTTTGTTTTGTTTTCTTTTGTTGATGAAGAAAAAGGCAGATTCTAGTGAGCAGACTATCACTTTCAAAAAAGGGTATGCACTGGGAATCTGGTGTGCAAATCCACTGATTAAAATTATAAAGAGAAATTGTGGGGCAGTCAGTGAAGATTAGTGATCACTTGCAGAATGTTATTTTTGTATTCCTAATGTTCCAGATGAGTAAGAACCAATGGACTGAGCATACTCAGTGTCATTGGCCTCCTGTAAATCTTCCAACTGTGCTTACATTGTTACATGTGAGGACACACTCTGTCACTTGTGATTCATTGAGGTACCAACACAGAATAGTTTTGCCTTATGCAAACAGATGGGGTAAGCATCAGATTTTTCTTGACAAAACAACTATGGGGATCCACTTGCAAGGAAGCATGAAATATCTACTAGTGTCTTGTCATGATTTTAGTTTTCCTCTTAACATATTTCATATGAAGGTCACTTATGAATTCACTGCCTGGATTGTAACATTTAAATTAATAGGAAGAATGGGGTGATTTCTTGATATCTCTCTGTTAGTGTTCCACCTAATTTTGTTTTTTGTTTCATTTTTTCTTTCTTTCCTTTCTTTTTCTTTTAACTATAATACGCACAGTACTGTGTTGGCCCTTGAGAGGGTAAGTATGGATTGTAGCTGAGAGCAGGAAAATATATAAAAATATTCATTCCTATATATACATGAAAATAACAAAAATAAAAACTTTCACACAAAACTGCTAGAACAATTTCCTGCTGAGCACTTTGGTATCTTTAAGCAACATAAACCTATTAGTGATGAATACAACAGTCTCAAGATATCATCCACATTAACAGTCTCTGATAAACTTGGAAATAGCAGTGTCCACCATGGAAGGACCTCCAACAAATAAGAAAACATAGGCTTAATTTATGGTGAGGCTAAAAAGAGCACGCCTATGTAAATGAGATCAAAAGAATATGTTATGCTGGGCGGTGGTGGCACACGCCTTTAATCCCAGCACTTGGGAGGCAGAGGCAGGTGGATTTCTGAGTTCGCTGCCAGCCTGGTCTACAGAGTGAGTTCCAGGACAGCCAGGGCTACACAAACACTGTCTCAGAAACCCCCATCACCCTCTCCCCCCTCAAAAAAATGAAAAAAAAAAAAAGAATATGTTAGCTGGGAACAGTTTCTTTTCACATTCTACTTTATCTGAAGAATACTTGTGAATAAAGTTAGTGAAGTTTATCTTTCTGTGAAACAGTCTACTTCAGGTCTTTCCAGCATTCAAGATATCTCAGATATTTTTGTTTTGCCATTTTCCCTAAAGGATTCCTTCTTCAAATGAACATGCTTTGGACAGCTAAATCTCTGATGATATAAAGTGTCACGATTTTCAGCCACCTGTTGGAGAGATTAGTTGAATTTAAAATACACATATAAGGACATATAATTTGTGTGAGCATCCCAGATATTCTGAAACATCATGGAGATATTGTGGGCATTATAGAAAAAGTGTTCACAGTGAGACAAATTATAAGTATTAATGAGCAGAAATTGGTTAAATTGAAGCTAGCATAGTTATTCTATGGATAGTGAAAACTACTTAGGTAGTGGGGAATTGCCCTGGGCATTGATATATTACCTTCTTAATTCTTCTACTCTGGACTCCTTGAGTTCCATTAAATCTTGAGTTTAACTTCTTTCTCATAAGTTTACATTCTCTCTTTTCAATGTAATCTGGAATTTTTGAAATGATTTTTTTATCATCCCTTAAATTAACATATTTTATAAATGTGGACACAGTAATTTTATACGTGTGCATACATGAAAGTATTTGATAATAAACAAATTTGAAAAGGATTAAATAAAAAATTAAAAAGAATGATCTAGAGTTTAATAAAACAAAATGAAAAGCTCAGCACAGATTTAATTCATATTTGAAAGCAACTAATACAATAAGTTAGAAAAAAATTATAAATAACAATGAGTCATAATAAAAGTCAAGTGACCTAAGGTTTATAACAGTAAGTATTCACTGACATAATGTCATTGTCATCAATCTAAGGCAAACATATGTCACAAATTTTAAAATTGATAGTTTAAGGCAACATTTGCACAAGGAGAGATTTCGCAAATATTCTCACATTTCTTTTTCTTTAAAGTTCCTTATGAAAGATGGGCACACACACATACACACACACACACACACACACACACACACACATACACCTCTAATAAAAAAGATAGGGATTCAGGTATCTCAAGTGGCAACATTGTTGGAAGAACACATGAATGCATTTCTCATAATAAATGTATGTCATTTAGAAAAGTCAAACATTATTATTTCTGTTCAATTTCTGCAAGTTCTTCAAAGTGACTAAAGCAATATCTCCACAAGTCAGTAGCTATCCTTGCACATGGGATTTCTGATGTTCTAGAATTTGTATACCTTACCAGACCTTTGATGAACCAGGTCTACCACAGTGAGTGTTTTTTGCTGATGTCAAATTAATTCAAACAGTTGCCAGTCCATGTAGGGCAGCACTGCCTCATGCCTGCCAGTATTATCTTTTGTGTTGTAAGTTGAAGGATTTCAGTTTATTACCCCTTTACAATTTTGTGTATGCTGATGAAACATTATAGCCGCCAGGAGTTGTTAAAGTGCAGAGACAGGTAGATGAGTAAATCAAAACTGTGCCAGTAAAAGCAAGAGCCCCATAGATTAGAAGAGTGATGAATTTTAATATTTAACTTATGACAGCTCAGATAGCCCCTGCTGGCAGCCAACTTGCAAAATTATTTTTTCTATTTGCCTCATGACTGAACCAGCTTTGGTCAAAATATATTCACCAGACACATAGTACATGTGCCTGTTAGTACCATGTGACCTATGGGACATTTAGTCTTCTCAAGAAAGGAAAGTACATTTTGCTGAATGCATTCTGGTTTGGCTGTCAGGGTGTAAAATCAAATAATGAGCATCCCATGCATACTTCTATTTCAGTGCATCATTTTCCCATGTTGCAAAATATAAAATTGGAACAACTGCCCTACACAAGATGCACAGCTACGAGGCCACTTATTTTATATTGCCAGCACTAAAACTTGACATGGTCATAATGAAGACAATAAAATCTCATTTGGGATGAAAGGATCAAGGGAGAGATTTTCACCACTCCTTAAACTCAATACTTCAAGGGTATTTGGAGGAAAAAGTCACTTTTAATATTTATAGGATCCTATGGTTCTATTCCTTTGAGCTAAATGTGCACACAATTATAATTTAAGGGCAATGTAAGCTAAATAACTGATACACAGTTCTATTATCACTCTGCCATCTGCCTCTTATTTTAAACAATAGGATGACTATATTGACTAAATATTAATTTTGAACTATTTTACATTAGGCAGGTGGCTAATGAGATTATCTGTAGAATATAACAATTGTATATCTAGCTTTATTAAAACAATGAAAATTTGATTTAAAAGTCTCCACTTTCATCTTTTGATTTTTCAAATTTTAGTTTAATATGACTTCAGAGATTAGTTTAATATGACTTCTGAGATGCTTCATTCATATATGTATACATACATATATTTGTATATATATATATATATATAT